>NC_051081.1:53022296-53322296 GCF_004664715.2 Peromyscus leucopus | reverse complement strand
GCCACAGAATTCTGGTTTCTTAGCATAAAGGCCCTGAAATCAAGCATGACCCAATCAACATTTATGCGCATTTAATAAAAGGACCAGCTTCTATTTGAGTCACTGCCTTCAAATATCATCAAATTTTTCTCAAAGTTTTAACTTCTGTCTGGGTCAGCTCTGCCTCTGACCAGTTTAAACTGGCTGCTTTCATACTTGTGTTGGCAACAAACTGGAATCTGATTTCAACCATTCTTATTTTTGCCAATTTATTCTTCCGGCTATGTCCTGATAGGTACATGTAGATGCTTCTGTCTCCACTCTTCCTAAAGCTATCCACTCACAGACAGTGTGCTGCTACCACACTGTGATAGGCATTGTGTGATACTAATATTACAATAAGAACAGCTACAGCCCATCCCTAAGGGATCGCATGTAAATATAATTTCATATTCATCTAGGTACACATATACGGCGCTGGTGGTATGACGAAGAAACTGTACCAGTGACAGAAATGGAAATGTAATCGGTAAGTGTAATAGATTGCCAATGCTGTGCTGGACTTTAACACAGACACTAGATGTGCAAAGATGGTCAGTTTTTTTCATTGACTTTGCAACCAACAATTATCTAGCATTATATTTCAATGAGTGCAACTGTCATTTTAAAGTGAGAAGAAGCAGGAGGAAAGAGCTACATCTAGATCCCAAAGCCCCAAAGGTGCTTTGCTCTCAGGGATCATGGGAACCCGCACAGACTGTCTCCTGAGTTCAGGCACACTCTCAGGAAGAATGACCTGAGATGAGCAACATGGAAGCAAGATGGTGGAGAGAACGGAAACCCATGTAGAAGATGTGAGGCAGACACAACACGCCCAAGATCTTACATATAAGGTTTGGTGTCATGTGGAAACTCAAAGGAATGTGCAACAGACTGAAGTTTAGAGCTCATGGGGATGGATGGTGTGAATGGAAGTTAAGATTGGTTTGACCCAAGCAGGACCAGGAATTACAAAGTAAGTCCTGTGATCTGTGGCACATGCATCATCCCCAACTACCCAGTGGCTTGGTTGAAGCAGTCAGTAGACTGGGTGGATTGCTAGAGGGTAGAGATGGTGCTTCCCAAGACAGGACTCACAGAGCTTCTCCTGAAATCTCAGGATCCTGAACTCAGGAGCTTTAGCATTCCCTACTCATCAAATAGATCGTCTGGGCGAACAATGAGGAGATCCATTATTGCATTTCTGTTTCATTAAGCTCACACTTCCATAAAGTCTGAGGCATCAGCATCCTCCTCTGAGCACTTGTCCCTCTGAGGGATCCAAGAAACAAGCCAATCAAGTTCCCACCAGTGGAGCTGAGCAGATTATGCAACCTCTCCAACTGTGTAGAAATAAAACACAATTTGCTACAGATTTTCCTTGCTTCCAGATGAAATGGAGCCTGACTGCGACATATAGCATGTTCTTATCCAAAATGCTACTTTGCTGTTCAAAGTGCCTTTGCCCAGCCCTGTGAAGAAACCCTCCATCTTTTGGAACAACAAAAGCCCTTCTTTGCTCTGGATTCCATGTCAGCAGGCTACACAGGTTTCTGCCTCTCCATCTTCCTGGCCTGAAAGCCAGAAGAAGCCACAGGCCTTCTACAACAGGGCATGTTATGGGTGCCACAACCTGGATGCAAGACTTATCCTGAGCTTGATGACTCCACCTTCAAAATGAACAAACCATTTGGATTTTAGCCTGGAATTTAGTTAATGATTACATATGGACGTCCATCTCTTGGATTTGGTGAAAGTGTCCTGACCACACAGGTGCTAGCTTTGGGGGGCACTTAGGAGCACACAGAGCCCCCTGCAATGCCTTCCCAGCTCTTCTACAAACCCCCAGTCCCTATTCAATTCCAGGCTGTCTTCTAAAAGACAGACTCTGGCTGTGTATCATGGCCCAGGTCTATCTAACACAGTGGTTCTCAACCTTCCTAATGCTGTGACCCTTTAATACAGTTCATGTTGTCGTGACCCCTAATCAAGAGATGATTTTGTTGCTACTTCATAACTGTGATTTTGCTACTATAATGAATCGTAATGTAAATATTTTTGGAGATAGGAAGGTTGCCAAAGGGGTTATGACCCACAGGTTGAGAACCACTGATTCTAGCAAGACCTCTTCTTCTTGGAGATGGCATGCACTGGGAAAGGAGCAACACTCCTTAGAGTGCCCTAGAAGAGAAGGAACATCTGCTGGAGAGGTTAAACAAGCAGACAGTCCCAGAAGCATGCAATGATGCCCTCTGTCCACAGGATTCAGGATTCAGTACCAAATCACATGGGGAGGGCATGGAAGAGGAGCTTGGGGTATGGGAAGCCCCAAATTCCTGAGGATTTGTCAGCTCCTGGATCTCTGCCTCCCACACACCCTCTCCTCAGGCATAGTGCCCCCTGCTGAGCAGGCATTGGAAGTCTCCTCTGTGGTAGAGGGAAGGGTATATATTAAAGGAAGGGGCAGTACTACAGGCTTAGAAAGTCCACATGGCCTAGATTTGAGCTAATTGTGTCTTTCAGTTCCCCTTCAAGTCAGAGTGGAAATCTTGCTTCCCGTCCTTGTCCTTTCTATGTTTACTCTCCTTTTGACTGAACTTGACAGTGACTTCTGTTTGCTGTGAAGAGTCCAGTCTCAAGGAAACGAGCATATGAGGTTTTTGACCTACTTTAATCAACTCTGATTTCTGGGACCATTCCAGGTTGCATATTCTGGACTAAATTTCTGATTAGAACAGTCTCATCAAGACCAAGCAGGGAAAGAATTAATGAGAAAACTCATCTCACATCTTTGTTTTCATTTTTTAAATTAACAAACAAATACGGGTTTTAAGTATCTGTGGTGCATAGTGTGATCTTTTAAAAGGTGTACACAGGATGGAACAACCAAATGGAACTAATTACATCAACGAATCTCACAGCAGAATATGTAAGGACTCTCTATTGGCAAGTGCCAAGAACATGACGCTTTGCTGTCCGCTGCTTAGGATATCAGCGTGTTGCATCAAATCTCTCTGGTGATCAGTGTCTTCCCATGTAAGTGATGACCCAAGTTGTTTGTTTAGCATCTCCCTGAGTTTCTCTTTCCCTTAGTGCCAGCAATCCATTTTCTTACTCTATTTCTATGAATTTGTCTGTTCTTAGATTCCACATGTGGCTGAGGCAGAGCTTCTGCCCTTCAATGTCTGACTTATTTCTTTTGACATAATGTCCTTCAGATTGATGCATGCTATTGCAAGGGACATCACTTCTTTCTAAGGTCTGACCAATTTCCATCATGTGTACTCCACATCTGCCAAGGGCATATAGGTTGAGTCCATGATGTGGTGGTACAATGAACAATGTCATGTCAATGTCAGTTGCTCACATTGATTTTATTTCCTTACATCCACAAAATCATCGGATGCCTCCATTATCTGGCAGCTTTTTTTTTTTTTTTAGTTTTGGAGGAATCTCCATACTGTTTCCATAATAATAAAGTCACATTTTACCCCATGTGCTAGAGTGTAGCTGGAGTCATCTCCAATCCTGCCTGGGCCCACAGCCACTCAGACCCAAATAAACATACAGAGACTTATATTACTTATAAACTGTATGGTTGTGGCAAGCTTCTAGCTATCTAGTTCTTATATCTTAAATTAACCCATTTTCTATTCGTCTATACCTTGCCACGTGGCTTGTGGCTTACCAGTACTTTACATCCTGCTGCTCATGGTGGAGGCTGGTAGCATCTTCTGACTCAGCCTCCTACTTCCCAGGATTCTCCTCTCTCCTTATCCTGCCTACACTATACTTCCTGTCTGGCTACTGGCCAATCAGCGTTTTATTTATCAATCAATCAAAGTAGCACATTCACAGCATCCCCAGCACTAGGGTTCCCTTTTGAACACATTGTCACCAACACTTGTTAAATCTTGTCATTCTGGTGATAATATTAAGACAGCTGTGGGGCAATATAGCCTTGTGATTTTAATTTGCAGTTCCCTCAGGGCTGTTTATATTGAACATTTTTCTATATAGCTGTTGGCCATTTATGTATACCTTTGAAAAATGTCCATTTAGGTCCTCTGTCTATTTTGAAATCAGGATTTATTTCCTGATCCTCATTGGATTATGTGACTTTCTTACATATATTTAATGAGTGCTTCTATCATATGTGGTTTGAAAATATTTTTGTCAGTCCATACATTCATTGTCTTTTCTACAAATATTTCCAATACAATTTTGACCATGTAATTTGGATAGTGCTGCCTTCTAGTTCAAGGTATAAGGTTCTCTTTATTGGTTTTTATAATATATGTAGATGAATGAGCGGACGGATAGATAGATGATAGACAGAGATAGAAATGGAGATAAGAAATAAGAGCTGAAAATTGGATGCATATCATAATTCTATTTCAGTATATAGGTCATTTCAGGACCACATACTCTCCGCTGCAAACTGTCTACCACCTGTAATGTAAATCCAACTCTCCCAAGTCCCATGGAATCAGGATTGAGATAGGAATAGAGAACAGATAAGCCCTGCCTGATGGAGCCCCCTCTGCGGTTCTCATTGTACAAAACTGAGGTATCAAAGATGGAGGCAGCTTCTCAGCCTTGATGCAGGGGGGAGGAGCTTGGTCCTCCCCAACTTGATATGGCATGCTTTGTTGACTCCCATGGAAGGACTTACATATTCTGAATGGAGAAGGAGGAGGAGTGGATGGGGGGAAGGGGTAAAAAGAAGATAGAGAACAGGAATAGGAGGAGAGGAAGGAGGGGAAACTGTGGTTGGTATGTAAAATAAATTTAAAATTTTAATAAAAGGATGCAAATTAGGAAGAAAATATCCCTGGAAGAGAGAAACTCAGCCTGAAAATATCAAATGCTCATCCTCTGACCCATCAACACACCCTAAATATCTAGATCTATAACAATGCTCTAATTACAAACCAGTAAGAAAGAGCCACAGTCAGAAAATCCACTGGTGTCAATATATTTTTTTAAAATATGTAAACAAGGGCTGGGAGAGGACTTAATGGATAAAACAGTTTCTGTATAAGAGTGAGGAACAGAGTTCAGGTCCCCAGCAGTCACATAAAGAGCTGGGCAAACATGGCAAACCATCTGTAGTCCCAGCATGCAGGAGGAGACAGGGGAATCTAGCAGCAAGATTGCTAGCCCAGATAACAGATAAGATGAGTTCTGAGTTCTGTGAGAGTTCTTGCTCAGTAGAGGAAGATGCCTCCTACACAAGCCACTCGTGTTCATCTACACCTGGACACACACAAATAGGCTCACACACTTGAACAACATTATCGCATACACTCATATGTGCACAAAATGTGACCAGAGTTAAGAAGTACTTAGGAGATGAGAGCAGAAGGTGCCTCATGGGCCAAGGGTAATTTTGGCACTTGATGGTCTCACCATAGATGCTTCTGGACAATGACCACTGGAAGACAGACCCTCCCAGACTCTTAACACTAGGGCCCTGGGCACTGTCAGCCCAATGGGCTGTGTTGGTGCCAAGCAGCTGCTCTGATAACTTCCCAATGTAGGCTCAAACTCATATCTCTCCCTCTGACAAACCTTTCAAGAAGCCCTTGTTAGTCCCAAAGTCTGTTACACACAGTTCTGTTACACAACGCTCCAGCCACATTGACAGTGATCAATATTACCCATTTCTGCTCTTAGCCTGATACCCTGGAGAAAAAAATTCTGCCTCCCAGAGTGCACAGGGGAATGTCCCTACAGCTGGATTTTAGAGCTGCATTTCTGGTGTGCCTAGTTCTACCAGGACACTGAGTGGGGGGAAAAAAAAGATCTCTTAAGGATGTGTGTCGCTTGACAGTGTGGTGAACAAGGACAATTGCTTTCTCCATATTTTAATTTGGAGAACAGTTTGGTGGAAGTGTAACATATCCTTAGGCCTCCCTTGACACCTCTGCCAAGGCCACAAGCTGGCATGATTCCCAGCGCACACACATCCACCTCTGAAATAATGTCAATTTGAGTCTGACTCTTAGAATAGAATGTTAGGGTGTCATAGTTCCTTAGTTTCTGAGTGAAAACCATTCCATTTCCCCTTAATTCGGACATCTTAGTGACAGATACACTGTAAGTTGTCAGTGAATATACTGACCCAAATGTGTTGGACCAATGCCCAAATTTAAAGACATAATCAAGATGGGCTCAACTATAAATGAGTGACTTGAGGTTTTATGTTATAAATGGAGAGAACATGTTACAGACACATAAGACACATTTCAAATGTTGATGCACAATCAAGACCTTATCTTTTGGGGAGAAAGTGTTTCATGGCACCTCTGGGGAATTAATAAGATTTTCTGCATATTCTTGGGCTCTTCATCCCTTGATCAATACCAGCTCGATGCTAATGGAATGAAGTCAAGACTAAGCGAAAGGACACATATTAGTAAATCAGCCCTTCGCCTTCACCACAGCCAGGCAGTGCTCATTCTTAAGATGAGCAAATTAAAGATTAATTTCTATGGAAATAAAATAACCGTGAGACAGCCCAGCCTGTCCACAGAGCTTCTCATCCCTGTCAATGCACCATAAGTACATATTAGCTGTGCATGCTTAAGAATTTAGACCAGGGCCAGGCATCTGATTTCACATCTTTTCAATAACTCATTGGGATTCTGATTTCCCCTGGGCTGGATTTCCTCAATAGCAAAGCATGGTGTCATTTTTTACCTTCTGAGGCAGGGATGCTGGAGAGGCTAAAGATTTTGGAAATCACTATCTATTAACAAACTGACACTTCTGTTGGTCCTGTGATCAGGACCCTGGACACACATTGTTTATGCACGGGGCAGTACTGGAACATTGTCATACACACAGTTGGTATGTACATCACTCAGAAAGTGCCGGAGAGGGGCTACACTCATCCAAGAGAGAGTGGATGGGTAAATAAATAGAGATCCTCATTTCTATTAAATATGACAATAAAGATGTTACTCAGAATGAGTTTGGGAACATGGAGTTGGGGAGGAAAAAGTGTCATTGACAGCAAGTAGCAACCTTACCTAAGCTACCCTAGCTTCGGGTCCAGAAATGAAGGAAATACATTTCACTATATCAGTAATCAAAAAGGAATGTATGGCTGTTAAAAAAAACAAAACATCAATCCTTTTATATTTACCTCTAAATCATTTTTCCATTCATCTGTCTAGTATAGAACACCTGGTAAGTAGAGGGGGCATGAAGGTCATGAAGCATATTATTTGTCCTTAGTTACCATTGTTATTTTTCTAAGTCATGCTACAACACCCTTTGTAAAGAAGTACAGTCAGCTATTTTAGATGGTTTAGAGATTAAAAAGCATTTAATTTAGAACCACTGTTTCTACCAGTTGGGGGGGGCCTGGAGAGATGGCCTAATGGTTAAGACCATTTGCTGCTCTTGCAGAGGACCCAGGTTCAGTCTCCAGAGCACACATGATGACTGTTCTACTTCAGTGATAAGATCTTGGGTGCTACGTTTTCAGGTGCTCACATCATTCCAGTATGAACTGGTGATGCCAACACTTAGCGTCAGACTTGCTCATCATCAGATTACCTGGGAGCACCTGTCAAGGAGTGACTAACCCTTCCTTCAAGGTCCAATCCTCTCTGTGTCTCATGGCAGTAAGTATAAGCCTCCTCTTCTCCATTGGTGACAGTCCAGGCAGATCTCCCTGTACTGGAGAGCATCCTGCAGTGCAGGGCCACACAATGGGGCCTTACCCAGAAAGGAGGCAGAGACAGTGAGGGAATACTCAAAATGTGCAAGATGGGGCTTGTGCCTGCCTGTTCACATCCACATCCTCCTTGATCATTACTGCATCCCACTGTTTAGAGAACATCATTTGAATATGATAGAATATGATAGGCAGCTGTTATACTAAAAACTGAATAATGAGCAGGTGCTAACACACAGCAAACATACACACATGTGTAGCCAGGACTCAATGTCACAGAACATAGGTGGAATGGGTAATGAGGTTCCTAGAGTACAGCACTAGCTAGAAGAAACCAAAGGCTGATACTCAGCTCTTCTGACTCAGCCTGCTGAAGTCTTGGCTATTTTACCCAGGTTATATGAGCTGAGCTTGCTATATAGCAGCATTTCTGTCTAAAACAGACCTTCTTGTTAGATACTGTGACTTATGGGTGATGTCAGTGTATTATCTCTGATATGGGTCAACACATTACATCTTATACATATAAAAATTAGTTTATTAATATACCATATCACAAATATTGCCAGAGAGGTGTTATTTTTAACTCTTACATTCATATGTATGTAAAAAAGACCTTGAGTAAACAAGCAGCCCAAATAACCATGAGCCAAATGAATAATGCTGGATATAGGATTCTCCCTGATCTCAACTTTCTCTAGATGCTTAACAGCAGAATATAATGGTACTAGCACAACTGGAATAGAATTGAGGATCCAGAAAGGAACCCACACAGCTGCACCGTATGGTTCTCAACAAAGATGCCCCAAACATAGACTGAAGGAAAGGTTAGTCTTCATCAACAAACAGTGCTGAGGGAGCCAGGTTTCTGTGACAGAGGGTGGAAACTGAACCCTCATTGCCCAGGACAACCTCTATGAAAAAAGTATGTATGTTCCTTAAAAAAAAAAAAACTAGAGTTAGAACTGCTACCCAACTTACCTTCTGATCCTAGGTAAATATTTGGAAGACTTCAAGTCAGAATGCAATAAAGACACGTGTACAGTCATGTTTCTGCAGCACTGCACACAATGCCAAATTACAAATTCAACAGATGAGTCTAAAGAAAATTGTGTCTGGGTACACAAACAGCCATTGATCATTTTCATAAAGAAAGACAAAATTGTGCCGTTTGCCGAAAAGTGGATTGAATCTGAGGTCAGCCATTACTGTGCACTGCAAGAATAAGCCTAAGCTTGGAAAAGACAAATATTGTGTTGTCTCTAAAATGTGGATTTAAAAAAAGAAAGCATAATCTAGACTTTAGAAATCAGTTTCATACAGAGGAAGAGTCATTTGAAAAGAGGAAAGAGAGGAGTTAGCAGGGCACAGAGGAAAATAATGGGGATGAAAAGGATAAAAGCACATGATAGATGTGTATGAAGACGCCATAATGAAACTCATTATTTTGAGCAATGAATATGTACTAATAAAAATGCATGGTTATAAAAAAAAGAAATAGAGAGTAAGAAAGACTTAAATAAATACTGAAAATATAATTAGCAACACAGAAATATTGAACATAGAGCCTACATTACAGATTCGTAGAATAACAAACATTGGAAATAAAGAATGACTGGGGAAAAAAGGTATTTAATACTTACATCAAGGGATTTTCCAAAAACAGTACAGATTATGAATGAATAATTCCCAGAAACTTAGAAAATTCCCAGAACTTAGAAAACTGTGGAATGTATTGATTAAAAATATAAAGTGTCACAATGGGATTAAAAAGTTAAAAAAAAAAACCACCTTAATTGCCTGAATACTTATGAATGCTAGAGAACTGCAGGTGAAGGTTAGTTTAATTCTTTCAGAAAATACAACATATCTATCAATGCCCTTATGAGAGACTGTGAATGGCTGGCTTTCAACAGTGCTATCAGCAGGAAGTCACAAAGCAAAGACTTCAGACGTCTAGGGAACATTACTTTCAGCTTAGACTTCAAAAGCTAGTCGAGGCATTTAACCTATGTGAACCAATGTGTAAATATGTACACACGTCTCCCGTGGGAAGATCACTGGAGGTGCGATTCTACACCTATGCAACTGCAGATGCCCGCAGGTCATAGGAGACCACAGAGCCTCTCCCATGAACCCTACCTAACTGTGGATGTTTCTGTGTCCAAATAGAAGCGTGAGGACCAAGGGATGCAACCTGGTAACTGTAGCAAAAAATAGACTGCCAGCAATAGCAGTGGATATTAATTTCAAAAAGCTTAGTTATAATTATAAGCATGGAGTTTTGAGAATTTCATGCATGAGCACTGTATCCTCATGGCTCCACCCACCCCTCCCCTCCCCATCTCCTTCCAGTTTCCCTCCATCTCCATCCAAAATTCATGGCCTCCTTTTCTTTAATTATTATTGTTACAAACACACACAGACAGACAGACAGACACACACACACACACACACACACACACACACACACACCAATCTATCAAGTCCATTCAGCACTGTTCACATGTACATGTGTCTAGGACTGACCACTTGAGATTAGACAGCCTACGTGTGCACCATATTCTTTTTACCAGAAGAACAAAGAGAAGTCTCCATTAAACACAAAACCCTACCAGATATTCACAGTCCAAAGGGTCTTCCTGGAAGTGCCAAGTTCTGTGTTGTTGACATTGGACCATGAAGGAAATTCAAGGCTGCACCCCCTACCTCCATAGAAAGAATGCAGTTCTGTTTAACGTGGTGGAAATGCTCCCTGCAAGATTTTCAGATTCACTATTAATGTGAAGTAACATCCCTATGAAAATGGAAACGTGGTGGATGAGGGAACAAAGAGTCAACCCATAGCTGGAAGGCTATGAGCAACAGCAAGAGAGAGTGGAGCGTGGGCAGGACAACCCTGTCTATCCCGGGAATAATGCAGGCTCGATGCTGTAACACAATGTTGGTGTTTAGACCAATGGCTTGTGGATGTCATTTTAGCTAATTTGAGATCTAAAATTAATGATTAATAAACACCAAACATGTCAGGAAAGAAGTCATCAGAAGAAAGGCAGGGAAGGGTCTATGTACTTGGTTTGATGGTAAAGTAAATACCTCAATTAGGTATGTGTGATTTCACTGTTGATTCTGCACATGTGCATGTGTGTGTATGAGAGGGGGGGGTAGAGGGAGAAAGAGAGAGAGCACACACTATTGTACTGGCCAGCCTGTCTGAAGAGTATCCAGTCAATCTGACTACATACATTTTAAGTGGGAAGGAGAGGAAAACGGTGACTGGGGGAATCATATTGTCATACTTATGACCCTCACCATGTGCTTTCCCATAATTAACTTTATTGCTTCAGTGGACAGACTTCTTCTAGCCATCAAAAGCAGCCCCACTGACAGGCTGCATGTCCTGTGGAAGTATTTACATTGTGTGGTCAGTGTGGCACTCTGGGGCCAAAGATTTTCCTTGTTACCCTTCCTTTTCTTTTCTTTTCTTTTTTCTTTTTTCTGTTTTTTTTTTTTTGTTTGTTTGTTTTTTGGTTTTTCGAAACAGGGTTTCTCTGTGTAGCTTTACGCCTTTCCTGGAGCTCACTTGGTAGCCCAGGCTGGCCTCGAACTCACAGAGATCCGCCTGGCTCTGCCTCCCGAGTGCTGGGATTAAAGGCATGCGCCACCAACGCCCGGCTTCCTTGTTACCCTTTCTTCTTTGCATAAGCATTGCCTGATATTGCTGGCCCATGGGGCGGTCAATCCTAAGAGTAAACTTGAGTGTGCCCCACGGTAGCTGTGGAGTTACAGTTATTTATGGTACAGAGGTTAATTAGGAGATCAGCCGGGAAATCTCAAAATGCCCAGTGTGTTTCACAAATGAGCAAGAAAACCATCTTTTCCTACAGATAGCTGGGCAATGACTGCAGTTTTTAGAGACATCATTTTTCCCCTCAAATACTGCAAAAGAGCACTGCCTTGGAGACATACTGCTGCAGAGATGTAGCTAACAACATTTTTTTGGCACCCAAGTCTAATTCAAAAGGATTAAATAAGTATCCTCTGTGTAAGCCAACCAAATCACAAAGCCTGTTCCCGCTTCAGCACTCCAGTGAGCATAATTACACAGCCCTAAGCTCTGACTGCTCATCAATTAACACAGCTGTGAGATCTGGAGCTAATTGTAAGATGTATTAATCAGCACATCTCGTGTAGGAAAACAGACTTTGCTGCGGTTTCTAGGCTAACAGCACACCCATCACCACTGCCGGCTTACTCTGTTCAGCTTTAAAACATGCAAATATTTTAAGTCTTCACAAGACTGTTCTTAGCATTGATGCCAGATGAGCAGCTGAAACCAAGTGGATTCCTACGAATCAATAGCAGGAAGGTGCTGGTGACCGTGTGCAAAGAAATCCTCTCAAAGTTAGGTTTTAGCGAGGCTCAAAGTGAGGAAGCTTTGTCCAGAAACCAGGAGCTGTTGGGATGTGGCAGAGATGCACAGACATGTTGGGCCACCAGGGACAGGGCACTAGGAAGGAGGTTGCAGGACATTCCCCACCTCCAGTGGCTCTGGTGAGCATGATTCCTCAGGCTCTCCCAAGCTGTTGCCCTCTCAAGTCTCCGTAGGACTTCAGGACTCCCCCAAGAGGGTGACACTCTGCAAAAGCAGCTGAAAACCTGTGGCCTGTAGCTGCAAGTTGGGGTGAGACGGGTTTGGAAAGGGGTATCGATTATCTGTAGAGGGAAAAAAAAGTCCTTCAGTGTATTTACCAAACTCACATACAGGATGCTCCTGCATTAAGAATGCGATGAAATAAATAGAGATATACATGTATGAGGCTTAAATTCTGAGTTCTAATGTGTTCTCAGATGCCACCACCTTTAACTAGGTAGTATGTTTGATAGATTGAAAATGAAAAATTCAAGTGAGATGTACAGGCTCTTCTCCTTTGTTCAAGTTCAGTGATCACAGACTAAGGAAGCCGGGGATAGAGTAGTTTATATTCATTTTCCACATTAAAAGGGAAACAAACTCAAAGAGAAGGTGAGCCATCACTTTTCCTAAGTTGAAACTTGAAAGCAATCCTTCTGCACTCATGCAGTGAACTTGGTCGATGTTTTGGAAAAATGTTTTCCTTCCCCTATCCACACACCACCATCACCCTACCTCAAGCCTTCTCAAAGTTAAAAGGTATAAGACATTACTTCACAAAACAAATGGAGAGTTTCCTTGATGGACCCCATGTCGGTGTCCTGGATGTCTAGCAGATTTGCCGACATCTTAGGTTCCAGAGAGATCAGAGGTCATCATGCCCGTATCCCACACCTCTCTTTTACTCATCGGTTCCATGTGCTTGGCTTTTCATTTTCTTCAGCATAGGCATGTAATAATGATGTTTAAAGCATGATTCACTCAGTCAAGACTACTTGATGCAAAATGATGGTATGGCACTCTGTCACCCATGTTGTTATCCTATGGGTCAGGTCTGCTTAGCATTTCTGTCTCACTCCCAAGGGGTGGAGATCCTCACTGTAGACAGGAAGGAGAGTGGAGGGGACCACAGCCCAGCTCACCTGGAGGCAGATCCCAAGGTGCCCATCTCTAAGCCCTGGACACAGTGTGACACATTGCAGGCTGCACATCATGATTTCCTATTACATCCCAGATCGCTTTCTTATTTATCTCTTACCATCTCCTATTTTGACCTGGTATGTAAGATTATCTTTAAAAGTATCCATATGTATGTGTGTATGTATGTATGTATGTATGTATGTATGTATGTATGTATATAATGCCGTGTGTATGTGCATGTGTGGGTGTGAATTATTTTGGTGACTTCAATGGTACATGAGTAAGTGGAGGTATCTCATAACCGAGTTGGATCATGGGAGTTTTAGTTTTCTTCACTGGTCTTATATTTTATAACTACAAAATCATGAATGAGGAGCTAGAGAGATTGCTCTTCTTGCTTCCACAGACTCAATACCCACATAGTGCACATATATACATGCAAGAAAAACACTCATATGCTGGGGGATGTCTTTCTGTGTGCTGTGAATATATGGTGTTCCCACTGGTTAATAAATAAGCCGCTTTGGCCTATGGCAAGGTAGCTTAGAGGCAGATGGGAAATCCAAGGAGAGAGACAGGAAGGAGAAAGGTGGAGTCTAGGGAAACACCAGCACCACCAGGAGAAGCAAGATGTGAAAGTACTGGTAAGCCACAGCCATGTGGCAAGTTATAGATAAATAGAAATGGGTTAAGTTATAAGAGCTAGCTAGCAAGAAGCCTGACATAGGTCATACAGTTTGTAAATAATATTAAGCTTCTGAGTGATTATTTTATAAGTGGCTGTGGGACTGCAAGGCTGGGCAGGACCGGAGAAACCTTCCAACTACACTCATGGTCATAAAGTAAAAATAAATACATCCTTAAAAAATAAAATAATCCATTAAAAGTCATGAATGGTTTTACTGTGGACTTCATAAATACTTTTAAAGGTTCCCTTTTGAAGGACAAACTTTATCTTTTTTTATAAGATCAAAACAAATTAAGGATCTGCGATAGACTTTTAAACTGAAAAGTGGTTTTAACATGAAGTTACATGCTGACGTTAAATAAAAAGAGATTTGAACCATAATGTAAATACGAACCTACAGATTTGACTGCCACTGAACATGTCCGTGCTGGGCACTCACTTTCAGCCTTTCAGCTGATTCCTGGGAATAAGTCATGGCTGAGTTATTGTGACAATCTAATGACTTAGACAGCACGAGGAAATATTTAGGAGAGAAATTGGCAACATGTGGGCACTCAGTACACTGAAGCTGTCATAGAGCATGAAGAAGCCATTAGAGAAGGCTGCTCCTGTTAGAGTGTTAGGAGAGGCTCTTAGGGCTGAGAGTCCAAACCAACTCCATGCAGCTTTCATGGGAACATGTTATTTTTGGAACCATAAGACCTCAGGGCTGAGAAAACAGCAATGGAGATAAAATCCAGTTTTGACCATAAAGACCAATAGACAGAGACATAGGGAAGCCTGCGAAATACAGGACACTAGTGCACAGTCTAGCCAATCTGCATGCTGGGATTAGCGTGCCTGCCATCCCATACATTTCTTTAACTGGTTTATTTACAGCATCTGTGATGCAACCTGCTTACAAAGAGTCCTGGGTCACTGCCGGCCCTTGTGGAAATACACAAGAGAGTGGGATTGATATAGGGAGGAAGTCCCAGCCATGCTGTCTGGAATAGTCCAGGCTGCTGGACACAGAGCAGCAGCATAAGAATCAGGTTCAGAACACTAATACCTGGCCTAGTCTCTTCTCTCTGTGGCTTTTCAGAAAGGTCAGAACCTGACAGCATCTAAAGGGTTCCATTCATTATCCACACCCACTGAAGTTGAGTTCTTCTCAACCAAGAAGTCGTATGGAGAATCCTAAGAAATGGGAGTTTTAAACAAACCATGGCCTAAGTGTACAACCTCCACATGAGCTGACTCACCTCTGGTTCTCACACCAGCACAACTGCTGTTTGGTGTATGACCCCAAGTATGTTTGATGTTTTGGCCTTCAACTTCCCTACCTGTAAGGTATGGTGAACAGCAATGCTCTTTAGAGAGTCTTCAAGGAAGGGTTTGCATCACAGAAAGAGGCCAGAAATCAATACTGTTTTGAATTTCTGCAAACAACTGTGACCTTCCCCCAACAAGCCTGCTCACTAGGCTCTGGTAACTCTTCCACGGCACAGAGGACTTACATCAGCAAAGTGCCTTGATCAGGAGCCGCCACTGTTTGCCCTGTTGAGTTAGCACTTGTCCCCCTCTGGTGTCCTCCCAGATAACCTTCAGGCTTTATCCTGGCCACCAAAGATCTGTCACTAATCAGGGAGAAAGGGGGTTTTACAGTCCAGGGAAAAAAAAGGGACTGACAGAGATGGAAACAATATCAAATAGCCAGGCTTTTTAGCAGCTGTGTGGACATGCCGTCTCTGTAGTTTCAAACCTGCTTGCTCAACTGAGAGACACAGAGGCCATGCCCCCAGGAAAACTGTTTGCAGAGGAATCACCAAGGCAAAGTCTTCATTGAAGCATGTGAGAGGAACACAATCTCCATGACTATCATAAAGAAGATTCTCCAAGCTTCAGGTGGCTTAAGATCACACACACACACACACACACACACACACACACACACACACACACACACAGTGGAAGCATGGGAACTCTCAGGAAAGTAATTTACAAGAGAAAGAAAAAAATCTAAGCTAGAAATGATGGGTAGATTAGTTTGTAAAGGACAGAGATGATGGTGTAGGTTGTCTCACAAAATATGATTTTGTGTAGCAAAGAAGAAGAGAGAGAGAGAGAGGGAGGGAGGGAGGGAGGGAGGGAGGGAGGGAGGGAGGAAGGAAGGAAGGAAGGAAGGAAGGAAGGAAGGAAGAAAGAAAGAAAGAAAGAAAGAAAGAAAGAAAGAAAGAAAGAAAGAGAGAAAAAGCATTTTAACAGCAGCCCAGGAATCTTGTGTGTGTCCTGCTTTAGATTAAAATTTTCACAAGAGTGACTTCTACATCGTTTTGTTTTAGCTCCAGCTAGCAAAAAAATCCTGTTCTGTTTGAAGGGCATTCCTTAGATGGAGACCGCATTACTTCATGCTAAGTCAACTTCAGGTCAGGCATAACCTTCCCAGTCCACCTTCTTCGGATTCCACCAGGTCCGGTTACAAGAATGGAAGAAGGAAAAAATAGACTTCCTGTTGGAATTTTATAATAAAGCAATCTAGCTCACAAAGCCTTTGCTCTTATAAAGGCATTTGGGGAGCAACATAATTAAATGACTTCCATAAAATTAAAAGAATCTCTTTACTAATCTCATCTGAAAAGTTAGCTGAGATCTGAACATAATAGCATATTATTTTTATAGCACTTTATTCCTGATTCCTTCATGCACCCCGCAGTCTCTCGATGAATTCTCCTGCCTGCTTTTTTGTAACATTCTTTCATTAAATGCTTTTTTTTTTCATTAAATGTGGAGTGTTTCTGTATATATGCACAAAGAAATGTTTCAAAGTGACTAGCCCTTGGAATAACTGTGGATGGACCCAGAAAAAGTCGCAACACCTTAACATGTAACTTGAAATAACAAACAAGTTGCAAGAGGAAAATAAATGGTCTATTGGTGCTCTGAGGGATTGGCACCAGCTCCCCAAGGAAGACAAATCCAGACACTCAAGTACAATGGATAAAATGATACATTGTTGATGTAAAACCTGCATGCATCCCCAGAACCTGAATACCTGAAAGCATCGGTCAGCTCTGTGGAGACAGAGACCAGAGACTCAGAAGATGGGCTGTCAATCAAACTAATTTCCCCCCACCATAGCAGTGATCAAGCTTCTGCCAGCAGAGGTAACCCTCACCCAAACCCATTCCCACCACATTTCTTGAGCATATGTGTCCAGAACATGTACAGTCCAAACTGTCCCTTCTTGCTGTTGTGCCTAGAATCTCACTTCATTTTATTCAAAACAGTGTGCCGACATGGGTGATATCATTTCAGTGATGGTTCCAACCACTTGCTTCATCTCCTGCTCCACCCCTCCCCAAGCCTAAATAACCTAAAAGACAAGTGTCACTCAGGATTTCATGAAGGAAACAAGTGTAGAAACAAAATCGGAAAATCATGTCAAGCAAAGAGTTTAGTGTTTCACAACACATTTGCAAAAACATTGGTGGGATGGATTCCAGAAGAGAAAACCACCATAGGTCATGTGCCTGGAAAGTACCACTGAAGTTATGAAGGGCAAGCAGCCAGGGACCAGCTCAGGGACTCCTGGTGCCTCCAGGCAGCTGGGCAACTAGGGAATGGTACTTCCCATGTGTCTGCACAAAGGCTTCCTTTTGACAGTGCCATCAGAGAATAGCTTAGAGAGCAGGATTATGGTCTCTGTTCATTTCCATATGCCAAGCTTCCAGAGAGGTCCAGGAACTCAGCAGCACACAGTGGATTGCCTAAGCTTTGCACAGCCCAGCACTGCTGAGGAGACAGGGAAGTGAAGAAGATCCATGAGAACCCTGCAGGACTGGGTAATCATCCTCAACTTCGATCAAGCACCTTGTTTAATTTTTACAAAAATCTAACAAGCTGGTGAATACCCACATACTGAAGACAAGGAATCTGAGAGTCAAGGAAATGGAATAAAAAAAAGATACATTTGCAAACACCTACATATGACTACCCTTTCTTATTTCCCATTATACTTTAGAAATATTTTGATATTGTGAGTGTATGGATGATTTAGGGGCTCAGAGAGGCTACCTATGTTTGCCTACATAAATTCAAATGCTTGTTTGTCTATAGCAAACTCCATGATATCCCCCACAAAATGCTGTTTCAAAATACTCAAAAAATACAATTTCCTCCTCTTTCCATATATCCACTGAAGCATGGAAAACATACCAGAGGCCACAACCTCAAGAAAGAATGATTCTCCTTCTTCAAGTCTTTCTTCTGTTTTATTGTACACTATGGGACTCCTAAAGGTATTATGTTTATATAACTTTCAAATTGTTATGATAACTAGGCAAAATCAGATTGTTTAGGACCTGGGCAGTATGTGCTGATGTGGGTGTGGGTTGATTTTATTAAATGAGGACTGAAACAAACGCTGAGCCTGTTGTGTGTGATCGAGAAATGTATCATTTATTAATACTAATTCCAGAATGGCTAAGTCTGTATCACAATGACTCATGATGCTCTCTCTTCATGAAAGGTCATCTCCTCCCAAGGCTACAAAACATTCTGTTCTAAATAAAGTAAAATATGCAGCTTTCCACACAATACCATCTTTCTTAAATGTCTCTATATAGGATAATATATTTTTCTAAATGATAGTCCACTAATGCATGTGTTCTAAATATGTACGTAATCCATACATTATTGCATTCATTTCATAATTTCATTTTATTCTATATTTAATTTTTTCTCCTTGAGAATTTCATATATAAAAACATGATTGTATCCACCCCCACTTACTCCTCCAGCTCTCTCCAACATGTCACCCTCCTCCAAAGCCTCTACTGTTTTATTTATTTATTTATTTATTTATTTATTTATAGTGTTTTGTCAACTTGACACAAGCTGGAGTCCTTTGGAAAGAGGGGACCTTAACTGAGAAAATATCCCCATCTCATTGGCTTGTGAGAAAGCCTGTGGTGTATTTCCTTTATTAATGGTTGACTGGGAGGACCTAGTCCACTGAAGGCAATGCCTCCCCTGGATGAGTAGTCCCAGATGGTATAAATAAGTAGGCTGAGGAAGCCACGGGGATCAAACAAAGGGAGCAAGCACCCCTCCACTACCTCTGCATCAACTCTGCCTCCAGTTCCTGCCATGTTTGAGTTCCTGCCATGACTTCCCTCAGTGATGGGCTGTGCTATGAAACGGCAAACTGAAATAAACCCTTTCCTCCCCAGATGGCTTTTAATGGCGGTGTTTTATCCCATCAGTGGAAAGCATGGCTAAAACAACACACTAATTCTATTTAGTATGGTCCATATGCTTCTTTCCACTGAAGCATGGAAAACATACCAGAGGCCACAACCTCAAGAAAGAGCGATTCTCCTTCTTCAAGTCTTTCTTCTGTTTTATTGTACACTATGGGACTACTAAAGATATTATGTTTATATAACTTTCAAATTGGTAACTAGGCAAGATTAGATTGTTTAGGACCTGGGAAGTATGTGCTGATGTGGGTGTGGGCTGATTTTACTAAATGATAAAGTGTTGATATAAAACCTTCATGTGTCTCCATCCCTTGAATAACCTAATTAATCTCTACATTACTTAAAATACCTAATATGATGCAAATGATACAGCTCCTCTTCTATGGTGAGAAAGGGTTCTTGCAGATGAGGAGATGTCCTCCATATTGACTCATTATGTAAACAGCACAGAGACCCAGAATCTCATCTTTGGCTGTATTTAAGATTTTAGGTCAAAAGCATATATAATCTCTGAAGTCCTCTCACCTCAAAAACAGAAAACAAGAAAATAAAATGAAAACAAATAAATGAAACTTTACAGCTTCTTCCCTACTAGATAATGCTTAACGTTTTTGGTTCTGAAAAGTGGAATGTACATTACCAGAGGAGAGTAAGCATCAGTCTTCCCTAGTTGGGAACCCTGCCAGTCATTTCCATGTTGTGAGCCTCAACAGCAACTGGCCTGATACAGTCGTGGCAGGAATGTCATGGGACCAACCAACTGCTTTCTGCTTGGATATAAGTTATGCTCCACAAAATGAGACCCACATGTGGCAACATTCTTGAGCCGAGAATCTGTGACTATACAGGATATAGATCCTCAGAGGGAACATGCTACTATCATGCTGCTAAATGGACATAGCATTGGTCTGATTCCTAACAACTTATCACTATACCCACAGATCAGTGTATTTCTCAACCCTCATTAGAGAAAGCTTCTAGAAGCTGCTACTCACAGTGGATGGTGATTAACCCCGAGACTATGGGAGATGCAGAGAATGTAAGAGTATCAAATGCTCAGCCCTAACTGGAACACCTATACTGTGCACACTCTCCACCCAGTGTTCAGGGACCATTGTGGAAGAAGGGGCAGAAAGAACGTTAAGAACCAGAGTGGTGGATAATCATAAGGAAAGAGTGTCCTTTGGAGACAATGGGACACCTGTACGTACAAACTCACAACAGTCATTATAGCAGGTACAAGGCCCATGCAACCTCAACCATAACCAAATCCCAGCATGAAGAGTCCAGATGGACATGAAATCCCATGCCTAATTGAGGATCTCTTGGGGACTGATGACCCCTGGGGAAGAGAGTGTCAGTTTTCTTTAGGAGTATTGCCATTGGTAGGTCTACCACATTCTAGTGGAAGACTGCACATCTGGGAGTATATGGATACCACAAATTGGACTTGATGGGTAGAAAAACAAGACCAGAGAACACAAGTTGGGTAATTGGAAGAGGAGGAGGTGGGTTTGGGAAAAGTTGTGGAAAGGATGAAAACAGTCAAAACTCTTTACATGATTCTCATAGACCCAGTAAAAATATATTAATTTTTTTAAAAATTCAAATAAACTAAAAAAGATAACAGACAACTGACTTGGGATTTTAGCTTCAAGACCATGACTTATGAAAGTGATGGTCTGACAGAACGGCATTTTATAAAGAAGTGGGGAATGACCCTCTCGGTATGTAGTGTAGATTGGCAGTACTGCAAAGACATGACAAAGAAGATATTAAATATGGCTTTTTCTAGGCAAGCTGCCAACTGGCTCGCAGCAGCAAGTTTTTATTTCATTACAGAATGGAGCTATTAACAAAATTGACATCTAGAAACAGTCTATGTTTCCGGGGATTGTAACGTGTGTTAACCTAGAATTCTCATTCATGAAGACAGCTGCTTGTACACTTACCTGAAGCTAAACAAAATGAGGGAGAATGCAGGCTGCCACACAGAATGGACTAGCTCAGGCATCACTGTCCAGGGACAGGAGGCTGATTTCTTTCCTGGACCAGGACTTTATTTCCATGTTGTGTTACCCTGGCCACTCCATGCCTACCCATTTCCACTCTTGTGTGTTGTGCCCTCTCTACGAATACTCCAAAAAATTACTCAGGATATGTCTATTCAGGATGCTCCAAAGAAAATGAAAAAGTGGGATATAGGGTAATGGAGGAAAGGAAAGAAGAGTAAGAGATTTGGGAGAGCCTGCTCAGATGGTTGCACAGTCCTCATGGCCAACACTGAGAGGTGACTTCAGGCTGGAGTTTGGGAAGCATAACCACTACAGGTCGGGTCCAGTTGTAGACTATGATTTTAAGATGTGTTGCATTTGTTTTCACTGTGGAACATTTGTTTAATGAGACAAAGATGTGCTGCATTCTTTTACGTTGCATTTGTTTAACTCTGTGAAGCTGTGTTACTTTCCTTGTCTAAAACACCTGATTGGTCTAATAAAGAGCTGAACAGCCAATAGCAAGGCAGGAGAAAGGATAGGCGGGACTGGTAGGCAGAGAGAATAAATAGGAGGAAAAATCTGGGAGGAAAAGAAGAGGAAAGAGCAAGAAGGAGAAGGGGAAGAAGACTCCGGGGACTAGCCATCCAGCTACACAGCAAGCCACGGAGAAAGAAGTAAGGAAAGGGTTACAGAAATAAAGAAAGGTAAAAGCCCAGTGGCAAAACATATATGGAATAATTTAAAGTCAAGAAAAGCTGACTAGAAATAAGCCAAGTTAAGGCTTATTTCCACCCATAAGTAAGAATAAGACTCTGTGTGTTTATTTGGGAACCAGGTGGCTCCCCTCCCCCAAAGGTGGGCCCCCAAAGGGCAAAGGCTCCAAAAAGAAAAAGAGTAAAAAACACAACCAACAACAAGGTACAGCTGCAGTGTGCTGAAGAACACCACCATATCCTCCAGCGATCCAATGAGACCCACACTAGGGACACCACAGGTTTACCTTGCTCAAGTCCTTTACCAACATATTCAATGCAGTGTTTGGACAGTCTTGGTGCACTGTGTCTCAGGCAAAGGGATCGTTACACATCCTAAAATTACTGTTTTAGTGAACTGTGAAAGACTGGTAATTGAACCAAAATAAAATCTACAACACTCCATGAAAAATAAATGACTACCAAATATGAAGGCAGAAATCTATGGAAGAAATGACATATTCCTTAGTTGACTGGGCTAAATTGGAGACGAAACAAAGGGTATCCTGCTGGTCCAACTTTATAAGAGTCTAAATGGACATCACTGACTTGGCTGATATTACTTGGGTAAATATCTATTTAGCCCAGACAGGGACCAATGAAAGACAAAGAAATGATTGTAAGCAAGTCAACCTTGATGAATCAATAAGTTTATCTGTGATAGTTACAGAAACATAGACAACTCCCAGGCACCTGTATCACTAAAGTGTCCATGCCAGGATGGGTCATTACTCATGACAACTCCATCCCTGGAGCTTCTGCCCAGACTGTGGTCAGTTTCACTGAAGAGTCTCTTCTGCCTCTGTAGATGTTTGCTTCTCCTCTTTCTGAGATTCCCAAATCATGTAATTTTTGTTTATTTGTCGATTTCTTGAGCCTTGTAAGTTTCCTTGGCTTTCTGAGTCTTAGCAGCTTAACTGCTCCCTCCAGAGGAGGAATATTTCAATTTGTAGAAAAGAACAACATAACAAGATCATCAAAATGTTGACTGTTATGTAAGAAAAATTAAGAAATGAACATGAAAATAGATTATGTTAAAGTGTGTTGGGAAAAAATGCTTCATTCAGTCTGGATGGATTAAACTCTAGTTCCTACATAAAACAAACACTTCTGGACATTTTTCTTCTGTCTGTGACTAAAGCTATTTTTATGGACTCATTCTTACAGATCCGGCATAAGAGAATTTCTGTTATATAAATACAGAACCACAGTAGTAGTGGCACCAAATTATTGAGTGTTAACATTGGAACCAGTCTTAAAGAATGCATAATTCCACCTCTGCTTTTTCTAAATGAAGAGGCAGAAGCCAACAGGGAGAAAGTGATGAATATGGAACTGAAAGGCAAGCTACACATTGATTCTACAGAATGCTAGCCCAACCTTCCTCATAAAAACAGGTTTTATATAGAAATCTCCAGTCAAGATATTATTTGAAAAAATATAATTCAGATTCCCTCTTTATCTCTTGAGCCATGATGGCTGACAAAGAGATCATTGCCTACTAGCAAGCTGATAAGATCCATAAAATATAATGGGGCCAAAGTCTGCAGTACTTGGGACATTGTGACAAAGAAAGGCAGAGCTTTGGGTGTGGCTCATGCTGACCTCTATATATACCTCCTTGCCCTGATCTCAAGATGCTATTCCACAAAAAAAGTAAATATGATCAGTGTGAACGTTGGCACAATTGTCCTCAGCATGATGAGTGTAAGCAAGAGCTGAGTTATAGGTCAGAGGCCACGCAAAGAAGAAGAGGCAAGGAGAGGAGAAAGCATCCCTACATTTTAGCATACCCCGGTGCTTTAGAAAGGGGACAGGAAAAAAATCCCTCAGTTTCTTGTTGCCAATGAACCAACCTGAAAAGGATCAAGATCCTAGAGATATTTTTCCCATGGGCAGAGCTCTCAAATACAGCTTTGAAACTGAATTTTGATTTAAAAAAAAAAAAACAACATACTGAACACAATTGCAGATGGAAAAATATAGAACTGGTATCCAAGAGTTGATGCTCAGAGCTCTGTCTCAACTCCTCAGACTCAAATATATGTGAGACAGACATTGTTGTTCGGGCTCACCTTCATCCAGCACACCCTCATTCTGAGTTGATTACTGTTTTATGTGGGGATTTTTTGGTTGTTGTTGTTGCTTGTGTTCTTCCTGTTGAGTGTCTGAAGAGACCCTGTCTCCCTGTAAATTCATAGTCACTAGTACAAGGTTAGACTACAGAATCCACTTTATTCAACCCATAAAAATAAATATTCATGTGGAGTTGTGATGTATTTAACCTACAATGAGACATCACTTGGGCCCTCTCTTCACTTAAGGAGTAGCATCCACGTTAACTTGATAGATCCATGCCACCACTCAGATAGCTCTCCTGGGCTCCACCAGCTCCACACAGCTTCCTGTGACTCCCTCTGTATGGAAATACATTCATCCCCTAAGACAGGCTTCAGGATTTTGCCACTTTAAATGTTTTCTTTCTGATACTAGAGGTATGGGGTCTACCCTTTCCTCGCTCTTAAGTATCTTGTCTCTTGTACCTCTTCGAACTTCTCACTGACTAGTGCTAGAGGCCATTCAACTTCTCCTGTATCACAGTCAACAGGAGAAATCAGAAACTGCTACATTCCAGGTAGAAATACCATGCTGAGGCAGACTTTCTCAGCTCATACCCACAAGTGGGAAGATGAGTGACCTTGCCTTATCTGAACATTCCTCTATCCCAAGTGACAATGTGTAGAAAGTGATGACATCATTAACATGGCACTTGTGTGGTCTTGGAAGAATGGAGGAATACAGTGCTAGAAGCATCTGCTTAAGTTCAAGCCAGTGTACGAGGATGCTTCACCCCAAATTTCATCATAAATGGAGGCAAACTGAGAGGAGAACATGGGAGAAGGGCAGATTATCATTCATAGTTTGAATCAACCCGCCCAACATTGATAAGATCAATAGTTATGCTACTTATTTGGGCGACCCATACCTGACTGTTGTGGTCCTGAAGGTAGCCCCTGTGGCATACTAAGGAAGTTTCCTTCACTTTTACCCAGATTTCTTAGTGTTCACCTGCTGAGTGGAAGACATTAGAAAAGGCCCTGAGGAACAAGCATATACACTCTTTACCTATACAAGCCTTGCTGAGTAGAGAGCTAGACAGTGAAATTAAATGACATTCTGGGAGAAGTGTGTGGTAACACAATGAAACAAACAGCCAGAAAAGAGCAGAGTGACCCCATAATTAAAAAAAAAATCTCATCCTTGGAAGAACTGTCCATTTGTTAAAATAGGTTTTTCCTCCTGACACCATGCTCTCCATGCACTCTGCTTAGTGGGGCGGTGATAAGCTATGGCCACAGTGAAGTCACTGGTCAATCGTCTACCAGCTGACTAGGACTGAGTGATCTGCCTCTAAGCAAGCTCTGTCACCAATAGTTTTAAAGGGTCTGAAAGACAGCAGAGGGATTCAATATTCACATTTCTTTGTCTTTTAGATTTGTTTCTTAACTAGAAGTCAAAATTGTTCGTAATCACATGAGGGAATATTCCAACATGGTCTCCTAAGATTTCCCAGGGCACACTGAGGAACCACCCTAGTAGTTATATGCATTACATGGGAATAATGGGATTCTATACATGAAATCACACCTATCAATCAATTGGCTTTGAGATGAACAAAAAGCCATTATCAAAGGTAGTAAGTGTGCAACATTTTATAGAAATATATATGACTTGTTACAGAGAGCTGTAAAAATGGTAAGCACATCATGTATTGACAAGGATGTAACCATGTGACTGTTGAATAGCATATAAATATAGCCCACAGCACAGGGACAGTACCTGATCCTGCCTCAGCTGGGTTTGGCATATAGATCCAGAATATTCTTTCTCCAATTTTGTTTCTGCATTGCGGAGTAATGGTGTTCAATGGCTGCCATGTCATATGTTCCTTTCCTCCTCAATCACTGGACACTTCATGCATCTCTAGTGTTCAGTCTCTCCCTCACAGGGTGCTCCACAGCTCATGACCATGTCTACTGCCTGGTGGGGTAGCATCTCTCTGCCACCAGTTGTGCCCTAACCATCTCCAGGCTTTAGCTAGGAGATATTCATATGTTGTGGTTCTGAGAGGTAAGATAAGTCTAGGGAACCCAGGTAGAAAAGCTCACTTCCATATGGTAAATCTTATTCCCCATGTTTTGACAGTCAATGTTGCTCATGGCCACATGTACTCAAGCTGGATAATTATGGTCAAACTTTGGCTTCCTACATGTGGCTTGAGTATTAGGAAATTATAGGAGATGTTTCTAAAATAGGCAAATGGATAGACAATTTTCTTGCTCAATTTCACTTTTTCTCTATGAAGATAATAGTCTTAACTTCCCACAAACCCCACAAACCACAAGACCCTGTAATCCTAGTTGGAAATCTTATTGTGTCTGCTAGCAGTGAGTGACTAAGAGCTGCTGAGACCAGTTAAGTCTGTATACGGAGAGATGAAATGCCTATGTCACACTTGTGTTTGAGGGACTGATGGCCAACAGGGTACTCAGACTTATCTGAGGATTGATCTATATGATCTCTGCAAAACCATGGTTTTTATTACGTTAACATCCTAATGCTAGCCTTGGATATTTTAAAGAAATATCTAAATTTGCTAGAATATTTTATTATGGGATGAAAGGAAAGAATTTTTCAAAAATGGGTATCACTTTAATTAAAGTTAGTACCTGTATGTAAAGTAAACTAAACATGTTCTGGGAGACTGAAGTTGGACATAGGTTTCCATAGCTGTGACAATTCTAGATGGCATCTTGTTCCAGTGGAAGCTGATCTAATTCATATTGGAAGTCTGTGGTTTAGTGTATGCCCACTATTGATAGATGGGTTTTCTGAATCTTCTCCATGGGCACCTGCTTCCTGTGGCTCCTTCTGTATGGAAATACATTCATTCCCCTAAGACAGGCTTCAGGATTTTACCAGTGAAATATTTAAACTTTAGAAGCCCACCTCTGCCAGTGTCCAGCTTTATTTCTACAGCTGTCTTCTTCTCTCTGCCTTCACAGAATTGAAGAACTGTAAACTGATTCTAGAAAGGGCCTTGTCTGGTTTGATCTTCTCTTCAAGGTATTAGAACCTTCTCCAGATAAGCAATAAGATTGTTTCTCTCTCTCACCCCTTGTGTATTCACTCAAGGAGTACTTCTGATTTCCTTCAAGCAGTTTCCCATGTGTTCACAGCCTCGGTGTCACAGAGGCCCATATCTACCTACCTTGCCTTCAACACTTGTTCTTCACTGTGCTCAATCACTGCTAGCTGTTGGTACCAAGTGAGACACCTGTGCCTCTTTCCTTTGGAAACTTAGAAGCCATCTTGCTGTCAATGCTGCTGTATCTCAGAGAACAGAGTGGCTAGACAAGAGGAAAAAAGAAGAGGGAATTGTGAGTGATCAAAGCAGAGAGAACACACAACACTGACCAATTATGTCTGCCATCTTACATGGGAGGGGTTCGCAACACCCCAAAATGATTACAATAACACTATGGAGAATTACTGATCACAGATCAGTGTAAAAGACACAATAATAAGTAGATTTGAAATATTGTGAGAATTAATGGGTGGGACAGAGATGAGAAGTATGTGCACGTTGTTAAAAAGATGCTGCCACTAGACTTTCATGGAGTCCAGTTACCACAAACCTTTAGTTTGTAGAAAGCATAGCATCCATGAAGCACAAAGACAGAACGATGTACACAGATACAGCAATGCCAACTTTATAGCCATTTCTTGAACAGAAGCCTCTAAACCACCTTCATGAGGTTTGCCCATCTGCTTTGAAACAAATACTTGGATCTCAACCTGTGTCCGGTGATAACTGTGTTATCAAGCATGAAGGGCCCATATTTTTTAAAGAACCTGTTTGGCTGTGTTTATGCTGCTGCATGTTAGGACTTACTGCATCTGCTCTGTCTCACTTCTATACTCCATCTGTATCCATCTGTACCCCTCCTCCCTATGCGCTCTTCCTCCCTCCCTCTCACTGTTTCTCAACGTATATTATTTCACCTATGAGTATCAACAAACAGAACAAGTTCACAGCTTCTATGGGTGGAGCCACACTGTGGGCATGGACCATTTCCCTAGAACTTGGTGGTTCTCACCTCTGAGGACTCTATACCCCATTAGGTATGCACAGATGTAGAGCCCCATGAAACACGCAGGTGAGCAAAGGAGGGACCCTTCGGAGTGCAGCTGGAGCCAAGGTGGAAAACATCGCCAACAGATCTAAGGCAGACATTTCCCAGACTTTCTGAAGTTCATCATCTGAGGTCATCAAGAACCTTCCTTACAGGGCACACATGTCTGTGTTCTCAACAAGTATGGTTCACTGGCCTCCCATAACTGGCTAATCACATTGCAAAGTCTAGTGGCTGATGGTAGCACAAAGCTGAGACCAAGCCAAAGGGGGCAAATAACACAGGCTTGAGTGAGTAGAGTGATAGTGTAAAATTTACCAACAGAGCATTGCAAGCCACCTGCTGCTGTGACTTCCCCCAAGTCATCTTCTGAGGGCAAAGAGGTCCAACCCTCTTCCCAGTTTCGATGACTACTTGTGACTCCATTAAAAGTCTCAGAGACCACAGGTTCCAGGTTAAACTCTCAGGAGTGCTCAAGCTTTAGGCTTGTCTGGGCTGCAGTGTCAGCTACAAAGTTGAGGATCAAGAAGTGTGCCATCAAATCACAAGGAAAAAAGAAACATGGCATATTTTAAGTAAGTTTCCCATTTTGTGTTGAGCCACAGTCACACCCATACCCGTTGTTGGCTGCGTGCAGCCATCAGGAAACTTGTTGGACACACCTGTGAGTCACAATACTAAGTTTTCTATTTGGAAAAGTCAACATAATGGACACAAGTAGGTTAAAGAAGGTTAGGCTGTGAACTGATATTCAATAATATATTCAGGGGAAAGTGAGTGTGTGGAATGACCTTCCACTTTATCTAAACTTTTCACTGAAGAATTATGAGTTAGAGACTCCATAGCCTATCACAACAGCTCATGGAGTCAACAATCTCCCTTTCTTCTAGTTCATTTCATCCTAGGTAATTTGAAAGCAGTCTCACTTGATACCCTAAATTGTTTGTGTAAATGGCTCCATTGATTTTAAGTGAAAGATAAATTGCATCTTGAAACTGTCTTAGCCCTGAACACACATCAACTTGAGACATATTTAAATTTCTTTTGATAATTGCTTCTCTCAGAGTTGAGTGTTTAAGTACAAACTGTTATGTACATCTCTTGAGTTAGCTCCTCGCTGTCAATCAGTGATGTTCCGCTTGCCTTGAGGAGTACACTTTAAAGAACTGGGGTGTTTTTTATGATTTATCTAAAAATTCTTGGCCAACCCAAGGTCATGCACAATTTATCCCACAGTCCTTTAGACCTTTTTCATTTTTACATTGTACACTTAGCTGTTTGGTTACATTTAATTAACTTTCATATAATATCTGAATTACAGGTTGATTTTTCTAGTTGGTTTTCTTGTTTATTTGCATATGGGCATGGGCATACAACTAAACTATAATTACCATTTAAAAGGTGATCCTGGTACACTGAATTACTTTATACCTGCCTCAAAATCCAGTTAACTATATTTGTATAGACCTGATTTTATATGGTACATCAGTAGAAAAATAATTTTCCTCTCTCTGTGGCTATACCTATAATTAAGTCATTAGTGCTATATATTCTTTAATGCATTGATCATATTTCCTTGAAGTCAGTGTGTGTGTGTTTTAATAGCCGAAGTCTACCTCCTACTTAACCCTATTACTGGGGCCAACCACACTCCAGTAATACTGGACTGCATGGTTTGTTCTCCACGCCTATCTTTCTAATTTTTTGGGTGACATTGGGGTTTCTTTCCTGGAACACTGGAGATGAGGGGTTGTGACCTCTGTAAAATATTAGTTCTTTGTTCAAATTCTTAGCTTGCATGGACTCACACATGGATTTTGTCTGCTCTGAGCTTCCACATGCTCCTCTTCTGCTCTGTGGAATCTACCCTATGTCCCTCACGTTGCTTGTTCACCCAGGAACCTGAGTAGACGCTAACATCTCAGAGACAACATCACAGCTTCTGATTTAGACCCCCAAACTCTTGTCTCTGACAGCTGTACCATGCACGAGTGGTCTGAAGAGAAATTCATGGAACCAGAACTCTGTCTCCCAGTGACTGCCTCTCCCGATTCCTTCATCTGTGCTCACAGGTTTGTTTTTTTTTGTTTTTGGTTTTTTTTTTTCTGTGATTCTTGGACTGCTGAGATTTTTCCACAGAATGCTTAGATTTCCTGTTGTTTTCCTACTCTAGAACTATGACTTTCTCTGTTTTGTGCTGATGAAGGGGTGGAGTGCAAGCCCCCTACATACAAATGTTCCCACCCCTGCTGCACCTGGGTCCCAGGAAGGGAGAGGACTGGTCAGCAACCTTGGCCAAGAAAGTTGGTCGCTCCCAAACCTCAACTTCTACTTAATGTTCTCAACATTACTGTTCCCTCCCTTTGGTCTTCCCTGGAAAGTCACATCTCCAGTGAGCTTCTATTTTTGCAGGTGTTGTGGAACACCAGCTCACGCATTCACCATTAGAAGAAGTCACATATTTCCCTAGATCTGAGTTTCTGCCACAGATTTTGGTATGTCTGAACTGTGAGCCTGTGTTTGTGTGACTGTGTGTTGGTAGCTGCTATCTCCCCTGGGCTGATCTTCCTATGTGAATGCTCTGTTGATGTTTGAGTCCATGTGGAAAGTTCTGAGCAACACCCTTCTATATTTTTCTAACCATTCTCTCTTTACTTCCTGGGACCCAGCACTAGACTCCTGTGCCCTTAGTTTGTTTTTTTATTTGTTTCTCTTCCCTTCTGTTAGGATAAATTCTAGTGATCTCTCTTTGAATAACTAATGCTTTCCCCTGTGGATCTAGTATATTATTAAGCACATCATTTTTTCCCTTTCTTTTAACATCTGGGCTAGTTAGCGGCTGCTAATTTGTTGGCTTTTCTCTTGATGGTAGACTTTCTCTTCATCTTAACTATCACCTTTATTCTTTATATTTCTCATAGAAATTCCTACAAGCATTCTTGATTTATATAATCTTTCTCTTTCAGGCATTTACATAAGCCCCATGATATGCGACTCACTTTCTAATGCCCAGGGAGTTTTCTACTGTGAGGAATTAGGAGTCCTCATTGTAAGTGTGCTGGGTAGTTTTATGTGTCTCGGGACAGACTGCAAAGGACTTTGGGAAATTTATGATAATCATTTTTGTGCATCAAAATTCATTTTGCAATGCCAGCGATGGCCTACTTTTAAAATAATCATATTTCAAACCCCAGCCTGACATATTAAAACAGCAAGAGCCTCCAGAAAAACACAAAGCTGTGCACTTATATCTGTGCTTCCAAAGTCCAAAAAAGTTTTTTCCAGGAAGGTGTCTGGTCAGGTGCTTCCTCCTTGACAGTTGTCAGACATCAGATGTGTCCCCAGACACGTTTGATTTGTATATAAAGTAAAATTGTTATGTCGCGTAAAGATAATATCTAATACTTCCAATCCATCTGGTTCATTGGCTTACTAATTGTCTTGTGTTAGAAGTATGAGTGTGACTTATTATTTCATCCAGGGATCAAAAACTCAAATGTCCCAAAGTCACAGGGTCAGGTTTCTCTTTCACTTCTGCCAAAGAATGTCCTGTGGGAGCAAGAGCCTAATGCAGAAGTGTATACAGAACACAGTGTTGGTTCTGAGTCACAGCAGGCCTATCCCTTAAACTCCCAACTCTCCCATTAGATTTTTACAATACTGTAATTCTGAAGACAGAATAAACCAAAGAGAAGGGAAAAAGTGAAGTGATCTGAGTTCATTCTCAAGACCTTTTCCGTGATTAAATAGCCATAAGCAATTCAGACCGCTTCCTCTGCCCTGCCTTCCTCTTGGTTGTACACAGTCAGGTCACCCTCCTGTTAACACCGCGAACTTGAGACCAACCACACTGTCTTTTTCGTCACGCTGCTCTTAAAATGGCTCTACTGTCTAGACTAAGGCAACCCATGCTTAGTGTCTCAGGCTTGGATGTTGTGTCCCTGATTTTTATCCACGTTCACAGTATCTTAAAGCCACAGTTTCTATGAGTTGTGGCTAGTAGAGAGATAGTAATCAGTATAAAGAATTCATGCAAGTCCTTTATTCATCTGGATAGAGGCTGGGGAGGGAGCTCAGGGAAAATCACCCAACCTGTCAGGGCGAGGACATATCCTTTGTGTAAATACGGCCCCCACCTATAGCCCCAACCTTCAGTAGGTGTTGGCAGGGTATTCCTGGGGCAAGTTGCCTAGCTAAACTAGAAAAATTACAAAGCTCTGGGTTCATATGAGAGGACCTGCCTCGATGTGTAAATGGACAGAGAATAAAGTCAACCTCTGGTCTCTACCTGTATGCACACGTGTGAACATGTAAACACACCCGACACACACACACACACACACACACACACACACACACACACACACACACTGTTTTAACCTGTCCTTCTAGAATATTCTCTGCTCAGACCCTGCGACAGTGTTTGCAGGGGGAGACTTGCTGGCTTGCAAACTGATCTGGAATTAGAATGGCCCACAGAACACATTTTATGTACTTTTTAATTTCAAAGTCAGGTATGAAAAACATTTAATGGAAGTCCCAAGACTGCACTCTCTCAAATAAAGTAACAACTTTTGAAGTCATTATATACACGAGCTCAGTCTCATGTATATAATGTCTCATGAGGCACAATGAAGCCATATTTGTTCCTGAAGGTGGACCAGGGCCAAGTTTTATGAGATCCTGATGGCATTCTGTATGAAAATGTTCTGCGGAGGAGGTCCGTAGACATGGATGAAAGCCTCCGTGAAACAATCCAAGTTTCACTAGAGCCTTCCCATCTCATTATCTCAAGAGAACAGAAGGGAACCCCGTGAAATCACTTGTGTTTCCCTTAACTGGGCACTGCATTTACACAAATGAAGGAATTTGTCTACATTTTTTCCCACTCGGGTTAGTGGGACTCCTTCCTCAGCACTACATTCACACCCATCAAAGTGCCTGAAGGTGCAAGTTGAGACAAACAGGGATTGAAGCCCTGTGCTTTGTGCTCTAAATGATCACTGCAGTGCCAGTTCTGAAGAAGAGAGAAAAGAAAAAGCATAGACTTGGGCATATTCTAAGCCAGCAACCGTAGGAATAACTCCACATGTGAGAAGTGTCTAGGGGAGTGTTGTAAATACGCAACAAAAATTATCGGATTGGTGGCTCTCTCTCAGGTTCCTCGAGTTCTCTTATTTTCTTATCTCTGAATTTGCCATGAATGTTCTTTTCTTTCTTGGAGAGTTGTCTGAACTCATTACTTCCTCTTGGTGCTTTCTTTATTGAAAGCATCAGCTGCATCAGTCCGATAAACTCTAAGAAAGTTGAAATAGACTTCAGCCACCCTGGCTTCCGGTTACGCGGACTAGGGACCCACATCCTCAGCCAGCCCTCGGACTGTTGCTTGCAAAGTCTGCCTCGGCCTTAACTCTAGAATGTTGTATATTTAAACTCTCCCGTTTAGCTCAGGCTCTCCACACTGTAACAATCTCTCATTTACTATGTTAAATGGAACTCCATAACAAAAGTTAGATCTCGCAAATAATGTGGGAAGCTGGGTCTGCAGTACATTTACTCAAACACGGCTTTCATTTTAAAAGTCTCTCTAGCCTCCTTCAGGTCAAACCAAGGCGTGTCAAGCTTTTACGAGAAAAGACGGGTCCAATGAGGCACAGAATAAGATAAAAATAACATAAACCACCAAATGAATTCACAAATGATAAGGGGATGGTATAAAGATGCCAAAAGCTAAACAAAATTAAAAATGTTTCAGTGGGTATATACTTTATTTATAAAAATATAACTGGGGAAATGTCAGCAGCAAGAGTTAAGAGAGAAAACACTGTGACTGATACATGGCTCTTCGAAGACAATAGCACCAATAGGAAAACAAATACAATTCATTTACATATATGCTAGTGATGGGGAAAGGAATTGGCTCAGCGGTAACGGAATTGTCTACCATATGTAAGGGCAGAATTTAATCCCAACAAATAAAAATGATAATAAATTACAGTCAATAACTATACAAACTACTTATCTAAGCAATGCTCATGCAGAGAGAGCTATATGAAACAAACAGCACGAAGCTTTGGGAAGACTCAATCCAAGAGACACCTACCCCCCAAGAGTGACCTAGTTTTCATCAATATCCTGGAATAAAAGTCTCTGGCATGTCACATCATCTTAAGAGTTCCCAATTTTCTTCCAGAAAATGCAACTTCAAAGAATCCAGATGAAGGAAGTGTCCAGAGGAGCAAATATTTGAAGCGAATGTACAAGGTTGCATCTGCTCCTGTCTATCAAAACAGGTAGGCAGGCATCCTAAATGTCGGGTAAGTGAGGGGTAGCCCCTTCTACACTTCTTGTCACCCCAATTAGGTCAGTCTCTGAAGCTCTGCAGGCTGCAGCAATCTGAGCAGAACTGACAAGACCCCTGAGTCCCACCCCTTGAGAACCATGTGGAGTTACTCGGCTATGCTGACTGTCCAAGGAGCATCTCCTCTGCTCCAGAAAACCTTCATGACCTCTCCTACCAACGAGAGAGTGATCTGGGATGCTCGTTTGACAGCCACCTACACTTTGCTTTTCTGGTTCTCTACTCCAATGATATGGTTACTGCCAAAACATCTACAAAATCACATATGTGACCATTTTCAATTTGAACATTACATTTCTTTTTCTCTAACCTTATGAAGAGGTTATGTCTTGAATGATTTGCTTGCATTTCTACTATCATGGGGCTTTGGAATATGTGTGATATGTTCCCAGTGGATAAAAAAAAATCTGTGTGATAAATGGATGCATAGGTGGGTGTATGTATATATGTGTGGATGGATGGATGGATGGATAAATGGATAGACAGACAGACCACGGATGGATGAATGGATGGATGGATGGATAAATGGATGGATGGATGGGTTAACAATAGGTGGGTGGGTGGATGGATGGATACATGAATCAATGAATGAGTAGTTTTATATCATGTGGGTGGCACTAGTGGCTGAATGGAGCAAAGTAGCCTGGTTCTTCCCAATTTCACACAAACATACTTCTCCAAATATATTTTCAAACACTCTACAGTATACAATTTGGGGAACAAACTATATGCAATTTTCTTGTCCCCCCAAAGCAAACAAACAAAAAGCAATACTCTACTTGACTCGTCATGAACTCAAGGTGCACATTTACAATAGAGTATGTTTATTTACCCAGTAAGCACTTGCTGTAAACCCAGCTTAAGAGGCTGAGACAGGAGGATAGCTAGTTTAGAGCCAGTAGGATAAGGTTACATGTAAGAGCCTGTCCTTTCCTTATGAAAAAAAAAATTCAACAAATATATATGGTGGTATTTTATTTGTACTGAAATGTGATTTTCATTGTATGTTAATAAATAAAGTTGCCCAGGGGTCAGAGCTATTAGAACCATAGCAAGAGCATGGCGGTGGTGGCACACGCCTTTAATCCCAGCACTTGGTAGAAGAGCTAGGTAGATCTCTGTGTGTTCAGGGATACAGCCAGCATTGGAGACATACGCCTTTAAGACTGTACATACAGACAGTGATGAGGCAGTCATGTGTTTGGGTTTACAAACAATGAGAAGGCAGAACAGAAAGACTATTTAAAGACAGATGCACAGGAAGTAGCTCTCTTTTGGGAAGCTAGGAGCACTGCAGGAGGTAAGATTTTTATCTCTGAGCTCTGACCTCTTGGCTTTCTCTTTACATTGGTTCTGTGTTTCTTATTTTAATAAGATGGTTGGTTACATCTACAAATATGTTTTTACCAAATTACATCACTGAGATTTTTTATATTTATAACTTAATGCTTATTCTTTGATGTCAATTAAAGAGCAAATCAGAAAATCCACACATATCAAATCACTGCAAATCACTGCCTGTCAGTCCTCAGAGTGAGAGGGGCTCTATGTGCTTGAGCTCCTGTTCCAAGTTCAAGTCATCAGAATTCAGACTCTGTGCTGCGTGTGTTTCTAAACACACATTCCATCTCTACCACTTGTACCTGTGGGCATGGGAGTCTTAGAGGACAGTGGCCTGCCCCCAGGCTCAGGAAACTGAAGGCTTTCTCAAGGCAGCAGCCTCACTTCCAGGAAAATCCTCACTCTTGTGACTCTGGTCAAGTCATGTGACCCCATGGCCTCCTGGTCTTCCCATTTTTGAGGGGAATTAGGATGCTAATCCTTTCAGAGATCTCCAATTATTTTTGTTCTCTCTCTCCTCTCTCTCCTCTCCCTCCCTCCCTCCCTCCCCCCTCCCTCCCCCCCTCCCTCTCTCTCTCTCTCTCCTCCCCCCCCCCCCCCCCCCCCCCCCCCCCCCCCCCTCTCTCCTCCTCCCCCCCCCCCCCCCCCCCCCCCCCCCCCCCCCCTCCTCTCTCTCCCTCCCTCTCTCCCCCCCCCCCCCCCCCCCCCCCCCCCTCCCTCCTCCTCGCTCTCTCACTCTTTCTGAGCCAGACTGGATGAAGCTGCTCTCCTGGGTGCCCTGGCATGCCCAGTGTGAAGTTCTCTCAGGAATGTGTGCACACTCAGACCCTACGATCATCTGCTTACCAGAGACTGGTGTCCTATGATCTGACACTTTACCACATCTCAGTCACTTGCAGCTCTGTTTCCTATTTACTTGGAAAAGACCTGCCTGCTAGAGGATTGCTGATGTGGCATTTCCTTATAAGTCCAGGTGGGTCAGAACTCCGACATCAGTGGGCAGCACAGGAGAGGACACCAGCTTTGGGGAGAAGCAACCACGGTGTGAGCCACGATTCAGGACTGTGGTTCCTCAGCTTCAACTTTAATTTCCTTCCCTTTTCTTTTGAAATTTTATTTTATGTGTATGATTTTTTAAAATTTGTTTATTTATTTTACATCCCAGCTGCAATTACCCCTCCCTCTTCTCCTTCTGGTCCCTCCCCCCACTCCCCTCTGTTCCCATCCCCCAATCCATTTCTCCTCCTCCGTTTCTGTCTAAGGGCAGGTCTCTCACGGATATCAGCAAAACTTGGCATATCAAGCTGCAGTAAGACTAAGCATCTCGATGTGTATCGAGGCTGGGCAATCCGACCCAGGATGAGGAGTAGTGTCGGAGACAGCCCCTGTTCTCGCTGTTAGGAGTCCTACAAGAGGACCAAGCCACACAACTGTAACATATATGCAGAGTGACTAGATCAGTCCCATGCAGGCTCCCTGGTTGTCAGTTCTGTCTCTAGGAGCCCCTGTGAGCCCAGATGAGTTGATTCTGTGGGTTTTCTTGTGGTGTCCTTGACCCCTCTGGCCCCTACAATCCTCTCTTGCCCTCTTCCACAGGATTCCCCAAGCTCCACCTAATGTTTGGCTATGGGTTCGCATCTGTTTCCATCAATTGTGTGGTGTGTGAATGTTTTACCTGCTTGTATGTCTGAGCATCATGTGTGTGTTTAGTGCTCTCAGAGTTCAGAGGTAGGCATCAGATCTTCTAGAACTGTAGTTACAAATGGATGTGAGCCACCATGTGGATGGTGAGCATTGAACCCTTGGTCCTTTAAAGGAGCAGCCAGAGCTCTTAACCACTGAGCCATCTCTCGAGCCCCTGCATCTTTGTTTCTGTCTGCCAAGAGTGCTCAGGCTTTTCTCTGAGCACGCCTGGCCGACTCCTGCTTGCGCTCCAGTTCCTGACCTCAGAAAGGCTTTGCTCTCTATCTGGTTAGCTTTGTGGCTTCCCCAGGAATGCCCCAGACCAGGGTTCAAAACAAGAGCTGGGAGCTAAGCGTAGAACTCTGACAGGATTGGAAATGAGATAAGATGAAGAGACTGAGGAATGATTTAAGAAATAATCCAGGATAGGAAGACAGCAAGAGCATGTGCTGAGGCCACAGAGAGGATGAACTAACAGTGCTTTCTCCAGATACTTAGAAAGCAGCTCTGAATGTAACTCAGGGAAAGATGAACAGATAATCTACAAAGACATGAGGGGAACATGCTGAGTTTTCCCAAGTCACCTGCAGTCACAGGCAGAGTGACAAGTGTAGATGGAGGCTAAATTCATCAGTAATATTATGGATTTAATTCTCAGAGTTTCATTGCTTTGTTCTTAATTTGGTAGTGTGGTGTGGATTTGGGGCATACAGTAGGAAATAATTTTGAAATTCTGAAAATTCCCAGAATACTGATTTATTGTCCCTGAATCTCAAAGTTCAGCACAGCAGGAATTTGAATACACTAAGAAACTTGCTTTCTCCCCACTCTATGTTATAATTCTAAATGTATCATTGTTGCTGAGTAAACATGCTTAGCAACATTATTATAAAGATTTTGCAAAACATAATATAATTTTTTTATCTTTCATAACAAACCTCCACACAGGTCAATACACTAACACACACACACACATACACACACACACACAAATGTTTTGTTTTAATATGGTGCTTTTAAAATACATGGGTACATAACAAGTCAGTCTTTTTCTTTTCAATTCATGTGAGTAGGGCAACATTTTTTTTTCAGCCTAGATCCAGAGTCAAAGTCCTAGGTGACAATAACTCCAAAAATAATGTTTAGAATTTTCAAATTTGGCTGCAGTCACAACTCACAAATTCTTTTTTTTATGACTCATAAATTAAGGAACTGGTCAGACATTAAGGAATTAGTCTGACATATCCAATAAACATACAACAAATATGAGCACAAGAAAAATAAAGTCAGGCACAGTGGCAAATGTTCTGAGTGAGTGATTAACTCGAGTTAATACCACTGGGTGACAACCATGGCAACTGGTAGTCCTCACAGCAATGTCAACCATGGGCTCTCTCACCCAGTTTTAGTTTTGACTAAAACAGGACTGATGCCAGGTAGGCGGCTGATGCTAGGAAGCACATTGGCCGCATCTTTCTCTGAACTGTATTTGATCATAAATATCAGAGATTTTAAAAAAATATTTGAATCTTTGCCCCAGGAAATCTACTTGTTACTGCCATGATTCAAGTGGGAACAGTTAGAAATGATAGGTTGTAAGCCTCAGCATCCTGTGGTGGCTCACGTCTGCCACTCAGGGGGCTGAGGTAGGAAAATTGCTTCTTATTTGAGGCTAGATAGGGCTACACATAGAGATCCTGCCTCAAAACAGAAACAAAGAAAAAGAAAGTAAAGACAAGAGAGGAAGAGAGGAAGAGTGGAGGAAAGGAGAGAGAGCGAGAGAGGAGAAGAAGAGAAGAGAGGGAACAAAGGAGGGGGGGAGGGGGAAATGTTAGGCGTGAACAGTTTAAACCCAAAGTGTCAAACATACAACGCACATGACCGAAGACACTCTTGTGAACTGCTGTGAATGGTGCTTCCTGATCTGGATGGTAATTTGAATGAAGCATGAATACAGCACCTCCCCGACACAGACAGCACTGTTCTCAGAACAAGAAGCCTTAGTGCAAAAACCTTATGGATCCTTAGTATAGATTTTCTGTTTCCTTACTGTTCTTTAGTTAGGGTTTCTATTGCTGCAACATAACACCATGACCAGAAGGCAAGCTGGGGAGGAAAGGGTTTATTAGACGTATACTTCAGCATTGCTGTTCATGACTGAAGGAAGTCAGGACAGGAACTCAAACAGGTCCAGATCCCAGAAACAAGAGCTGACACAGAGGCCCTGGAGGATGCTGCTCACTGGCTTGCTTCCTGTGCCTTGCTCAGCCCACCTTTTTATGGAACTGAGGACCATCAGCCCAGGGATGGCACCACCCACCATGGGCTGGGCCTCCCCAGCTGATCACTAAATAAGAAAATGCCTTACAGCTGGATCTCATGGAGACATTTCCTCAGCTGAGGCTCCTTCCTCTGATGACTCTAGTTTGTGTCAAGTGGACACACAAAACAACTCCTTATACTTAGCTTTTGCTTTTCTGTTTTTGAGAATTTTCAAGGGAAAAGCAAGGCTAAATAATGCCAACATCATCACAATCATAAAATTCCTTCCCTCAGGCCAGGTTAATGCTGACATTGTGTTCAGACTGAATATACAATAGAAATGTGTACTTCAGTAAGGAAAAGTAAAGGACAAAGAAGTTGCAAGGATGAACATGGGTTTCTTCTGTCCAGGCATTCACAAATATTTGTGTAAACACAAATGTTTACAATATTTGCACTTTCTGTTACAACATGTCTTAGTCCTTCATGGACTTGGTTCATTCACTCAACTAAATTAGAGTATTCTGGGGGAGGCCTCTCGGTCTCTGGGCCCTGATGCTCCCTTTGGCAATTGCCTGCTCTACCAGATCCCAACTTTTCAAGCAGGTGTGCTCTGCTTTTTGGAACAGTGGCCGGGTCTCTGCTGCAATTGCCATATAGCTCTCCAGCCCATTCAAATGCTCCATAGCTCTCTTGTCCCGAAGAACGAACAGTAAGAGAAGCCATGCTTCAAAGGAAGCATGGGGTGGAAAATTATTGTTTACTCACTTTTACTTGAGACTCCCAAGCTATTACCATTGGTACAAGGAACCTCCAGGTCTGGCTTGCACAGATTCTAAGTCTGAACAATGACCAGTGCCTGGGGAGACAAGAGCCTGGCTGGAGAAGCAGCCAGGAAATGCTTCTTCAGAATGGGAACCACTTCTTGGGAAGCAAATGCAGGATTGTAGCTAGAGTTTTCCATCCTTGCCCACAGTCAGGACAAATCTTTGTCACCTGCCAGTCCCACAGCTGCTCAGACCCAACCAAGTAAACACAGAGACTTATATTGCTTACAAACTGTATGGCCGTGGCAGGCTTCTTGCTAACTGTTCTTATAGCTTAAGTTAATCCATTTCCATAAATCTATACCTTGCCACGTGGCTCGTGGCTTACCGGTATCTTCACATGCTGCTTGTCCTGGCGGCAGCTGGCAGTGACTCCCTCTGCCTTCCTGTTCTCTCAATTCTCCTCTCTGTTAGTCCCACCTATACTTCCTGCCTGGCCACTGGCCAATCAGTGTTTTATTTATTGACCAATCAGAGCAACAGATTTGACATACAGACCATCCCACAGCACAGGGTCACCCATGTAGTGTGGCAGGGCTGTTGCACGGTGGATTCTCAAGTCACAGGTGTTAAAGTGTCACAGACAACACTGTGGATGAGGTGCAGCCAGGGACCACTTCAGGGATTTGATGTTGGCTACAAGGCCCTTTGGTGTATTTAAGGATGGGGGTCCCTCTCTTCCAAAGCTTACACTGCAGTCCAGGGGGCTGTGCAGGCAGGGGTTCCTAACGAATGTCTTCTGTACTTGAAGTGTGTTAAGACATTTCATCACAGAAAGGAAGATCAAATAATGAAGACATTAGAGGAACCCTCTGGGTTTGTAGACAGGCCTCCCCAGGAATAGTAGTGAAATGGGGTTGGTTCCCACAGTCCCACCTGGCATATTAAAAGCATCCATCCAGAACTGAAGAAAAAGTAAATAACCCATGTTCTTGTGTTCTCTCTCTCTCTCTCTCTCTCTCTCTCTCTCTCTCTCTCTCTCTCTCTCTCTCACACACACACACACACACACACACACACACACACACACATACACACATACACCACACCACACCACTGAGGGTTCCAATAACAGAAAAGTAAAATTCAGGGGCTGACTGAGCACAGGATACATAACTTTGAGAACCATCTCCCTCCAAGAACCACTGTCTGCACTTTGCTCAGGGGGCTCCCATCTGCGGACTGAATATGAACTAAATCCTGGTGTTGGCAAGAAGCATTATAGGATATGCTTTGCAGCCCAACCACTGAGCTGTAAGGACAGGCAGACAGTGGCAAGAATAGGGCATACAGTTTCCAGTCTCTTAGGAATTAACGGAGCTGGTCTGCTGCCTAATGAACTATAGGAAGATCACTCATCGTGAGAATTTATTTTTCTCATTTCTGTGGAAGCTTCTCTTTTTATTAAGGGATAGATGAGGTGTCAGCGTTTAAAAGGCCACAATTACCTATATTTAGAATTGTCTATTCCTCAGTGAGAATATTTATTTCATGAATTTCTATATTTAGAACTTGAGTTCAGACTGAAGATGCCTTGGGCACAGATAAGAAAGTCCAGATCTTCTATCCTACCTAGCAGTTTTCCCTGAAATCTTTTAAGCCTCAGATATTACATCTACGAAATGTGGAATGTGCTCCCACTCGTTCATGTATGAACAAAGATGAGAGGATAGACGGCCAATGGCTGGCCATAAGAAGTCAGCAGCTGTCAATGATGTGAAAGACACAGATAACTGGGATGCTTAAGCTGATTCGTGAAGACTAATAACTTGCCTAAAATGTTCAGGCTGCTCACTACTTAAGAAAGTAGTTTCTGGATGGCTATGTGATTTGGTGTTCAAGAGCTTAAGAGTATCTGAGGAAGTGGTGTATTTAAAGGAGGGATAGAAATCAGAATAAGGTGGGACTCACCAGCCTCACCAGCTGGAGGGAGGGAGGGAGAAGCAGTAGGGTCTCTACCAGAGTGGGGAATTGCTTCTGTCATTCCAAGACTAATGAGGAGCTGAAACTCTCCGGAGGGTAGCTGGAGAAAATGAGAGATGCAAATGAGAATATTTAAATAGTATAGAACAGCAAATGAAGGTTGCGGCTGCCAACCAGGTCACTTCACACTCTGTTATTTACTGCTGGGGTGGTCCCCTGAGTGCAACAGAAGCCAAGATTTCTACTTCCTGGAAGGTTTTCCTCTCTCTTAAGCCATGCAACACAGTAATGCATAAACCAATGGACTTGGAGCCTACATGTCTGCAAAACACATCTGGAAAGGCTTGACACTTTTAATGTACTTTAGAAGGAAACTGGTCCTTCAATTATAGCAACAGTCCAGAGACTGGAGTGGACAAATGACTCCTAGGGTCTCCGATTCCTCCACCTACCTTGGCATACTTATGATGTAAGGAATGTAAAAATAAAAATAAAATAGCTCCTTAGGTAATTTGAAGGCAAAAAAAAAAAAAAAAAAAAAAACAAACTAGAAAGGATAGCACCAACAGGTTGAGGAGGAGGAAGGAAGAAGGTGGGCTGCTGAGAACAAATGGCCAGACTCCCTAGCCTCTCTGCCACCCAGTGGATGTGATCATACTGCAGAAGAGATGATTCTCTTGCATACTCTAGGAACCAAAATGCAAAATGAATTGCCGGCATGAGAATTGTTTGGCCCAAGGAGCAATGCTTGTGTCGTACTCAAGAACCTGTTTTGCCTGTGTGTAGACATATTTCTGATTCTTAGGTCTTAGGCTGCTTTTACATGAATCACATCTATAAGAGAAGTATAAGTAATCATGGGGTGGGTTTGGGGGTGGGGGAGGGGGGCTTTAAAGAGTGATCAGAGGAAACCAGCACATGTGCTTTCCACAAAGGGCCGCTGGAAAGCTTATCTGGGGTGGCAGTGTCACAGGGCACAGTGGCCATCGCCCGCAGACAAGCCTACCTAAGTCACTCTCCAGTTCCTAGCCTGCAAGGCCAAGTCTGAAATGATAAGTGGCACTGGTTACTGCGCAGAAAGATCATGGTCACGACAGAACCCAGTATCAGTATTTACTGAACCTAGTAAATCCAGTATTTACTAGGAGGCGGGGGGGGGGCCCCGCAAAAGAACCAGGCCTGGGAAAGGAGCACATGCAGAGAGAGGGAACAGAAGAAAGCAGAGAGAGAGGGCGGAGTCTGAGTCATGGCTCTTTAAGGCACAGGTGGGCCTACAGAGCTGCACCACACATGCACTGATTGCAAGCACGTAGTCACCAGCACACACTGATGATGTAAGACGCAAGACCTTTTGCTTAACTCCTGAACTGCACATGTGCAGTCATGCAGCTGGAGTGAGGGCAGAATTCTAAGGATGCCTGTGCCTACCAGACGTGCCCAGGTCTTCTCAGCCTACTTGGATCAGATTTCAGTGAGCCTGTGCTTGGTTTTCCCTTTATTTCCTGTCTCATTATTATCCATTCACTTCTGCCCCCCATGCTATAGACTCCTCTGGTGTGTCAGGGCTTTGATCCAAATCTAATGCCTGGTTCTGAAGGGAAGACAGTGCATAAATTAGTGTCGCGGGATGTGGTGTGTTCAGCAGCAAATGCCCAACACAAAGTTGTGATCCCGTTGAAGAGTAATTGAGTCATTTTCTGGGGAGGAAGGAAGGACTCTGGGCTGAGGAACAGAGAGAGAAAGTTCACCTGCAGACGCACACTCTGAGTTACACAGAGAAAAGTCGCCAGATATTTGCCTTCTCTGGGCTATTGTTGTCTATGGGTATTACCGTTCTCTTCCCAAACATCCAGTTAGCCCATATTAGTAGATGCCCATTAAGTACGTTAGCATTTTCTAGACTAATGTTCTAGCAGGGCTTGAAGAAGCAGAACTCTGCAAAACTAAGGCACCATTTGATGAACCCCACTACTGACCTCCCTTCTGACTTTCACACTGAACTTCTTGCTCAAGCCAAGGACCATGTAGTGCCATCATGAGCACCTTGCACAGCACCCCCCTAACTCTGTGGTCAGTGGGCTCAATAGTTGCTTCAAATGTTCTTGTTTGTGAACAAACTTGTCCCAGACACAGGCCTGGAGGGAGTAGCTGCCTGTGCATTTCATAGGCTCCTTTTCTGGTCTAGAAGCATCCTTAGAAGAAGATACTTAGTGGTGACGTGGGATATAGGGCCACAAGAGCTGAAACTCATGCTTAAATGGATGAAACTCACACTCATTACCTGCTAAGCTCACCCGGAACCTCAGATAAGCTTTTCCAGAGGCCTTTCATGTGAAGCACACATGTGGCTGGTGTCCTTTGATTACTCTTCAAAAGCCATAGTGACTTAATTCTTGTACTTCTCTTTCCTTCTTTCTGGCTTGAATATTAATTCAGCCCCAGGATTGGCTACACCATCGTGCAGCCATAGGGTGCAGGGTGTTAAAAGATGCAACTCAGACACTCTGAAGCTGGGAGCTGCAGGTGCCCATTTAGAGTACGTGTTTGGAAAGACACCAGTTCATACTTTCATTTAAGTCTCCTGAGCTGAAGTTTTCTGTCCTTGGGATCCAAATGTCTGTCCCTCATTTGTGACACTGTTGATACACAATAAAGAATGTTACAATGATCCCACAGGTAGAGGGGAGATGTGTTTCAGCACTGGACGGGGCAGCCTTTTCTGGTACCAGGCATATCAGTCACTGTCTAAGGCCTGAGCCCACCTTCTCTCAAGGCTCTGGCTAGCTGTCCACTGTTGGACAGATGGTTTTACAGCCTGCACTCACTTTGGCCCCTTCCCCTGTTCTGAGGAGCAGAACTGTGTCCTCCATCTCGTTACAAGTATTTTTGAAATGAACAACTACTTCTGGCTGGGGCACCAGGGCTTTTTGCAACCTTCCACGGACATATACGTTAAGTGTGGAGTCCATGGTATTAAATCCACAGTGTCTCTTTGGGAGACAGACGACATCCTGAGCTCAAGCTGAGTTTTCGTTGTTGTTTTCTTTGCTTTTATTTATTTTCATAGTAATTTCTTCAATTCCATGTAAGTGGATAGAGTAACACTGAAACTGCTTTTGATCTATCAAATTCTGCCAATATTGATTGCTAGCTTCTGGGCCTACCAACAGGAATTACAGATATGGACAGGATTCTGTGTTTATTTTGAAATCAAATAGCAGTATAAACAAGATAAAATGGCTTGACAAATACTGTTGCTTTAATTTTTTGAGAATTTTATACATGAGTGCTGTATTTATATTTATTTGACATTACTGTGATATTAATTTCCCATAGAATATTTGAAATATAATCTGACTCTCATCTTACCAATGATTAGATTCTTGAGCTAACATGTCAAGATTACATTACTGAACTTAAGCACATTTTAAAATTATGACAGACATTAGTATCAACTCTATAGACACTTTAGAATGTGTCATTTACATATAAATGATTCACTTGTAACAATGTTATTTTGAGTCTTTGCAAACAGATCCAAATACTACATTGAGCTATCAGGAATCTAATGAAATGTCTACTGCCCCTGCATTTGTTCTCAAGGTGTGTAATAACAGCACTGTGTGTTCAGCTATATTCCCTTTTGCAAGATCACATGGGGAGAAGGAGAGGGCCATACGGCCCAATGCACCCAAATTAACGGTCTCCTGGGAGCTGCAATTGGGAAGGACAACTTTCATGGCTGAGAGGATAACACTCACTTCTGTTATAACATGGGGTCCAATATCTAATTTAAACTAGTGACCTTCTGAAACATCATGTCTTGGGCACATAATTTAATCTGAACAAAAGACAAACAGTGAAGACAGACGGCTTTAGAAATGAGGTCTGGTGTTGTGGCAATATACTCATTCGTTGGCCTACTCAGAACTTTGGTGGGTGTCCAGTAAAGGCTTCCGTGTCGTCTAGAAGAGAAGTAAACAGTCCCAAGAATGTCATGTTTAGGATATTCTAGTGGACAGCCTTAAGGAACGGCCAGAGTCTGTGTTGTTTAGGGCACAGCTCTAGGGCCTCACTGACCTGGATATTTCCCAGGAATTTTTAGCTATGTGGGATGTCTCCCATCAAATCCTTTTTAATAATATTTCTAAAAGGTTGTAAGATAGTAGGTTCTATATTGCTTCTCATATACCTTTCTTTTTAATTAACTCTCTCCTAGTTTCCTGGCACCCACAGATACTCCAAGTTAAACACACAAGACTGGAAATACAAAGTTGGGATGCACATATGAGAAAGAACACGTTTTTGTTTTCCTGGGCCTGGATAACTTCACTTACTTCATTCATTGACCCTCACATTTTGCAGTTTTGTTTTTCTTTATAGCTGAGTAAAATCCCTCCATGTGCATGTACCACATTTTCTTTATCCACTCATCTGCTGATGGACATGTAGGCTGTTTCCATTTTCTGGCTATCGTGAATAGAACAGCAAAGAACACAGGTGAAAAAGAGCCTGTGTCGGAGGGTACACTTGGGAGCATGCTCAGAAGTGTCGCTCGTATGTTAGTTCTATTTCTAGTTTTTTAAGAAGCCTCGAGACTGACTTCCAAAGTGGCTGCAACTAGCTCACACTCCCACCAACAGTCAATAATGGGTCCCCTTTCCTCCACATCCTCACCAGTATTTGTTGTCATGGTGTTCTTGATAATGATGGCCATTCTGGCTGGAGCAAGATGAATCTTAAAGTATTTTTGATTCACATTGCCCTCATGGTTAAAGATGCTGGACAGTTTTGAAAGTGTTTCATGGCCATCTGTAGTTCTTCTTTTGTGGATGCCCTGTTTAGCTCCACAGCCATGTGTTATCGGGTCATTTGTTTCCTCCATGTTAAAAAATTTTTGACAAGAACCTCAGGTTTATGAGGGTGCCACCTTTCGTCTGCCAAGGTTCAAGTTTGCACTCAGAGGGAAGGGGTGTGCCACTGTGTGTGGACAGCAGGATTCTCGGGCATGCTATGTACAGGCCACTTAGGAGGTTCTCCGTGGGAGCGCTGCTCCTTTTAGGGGCCATAGAAGTGTGAGCCCCAGGGAATCCTACTCATGACTAGAGGAGGGGCAGGAAGAAGGGAAGTGATGCTCACAGAGTCCTTGGAAGTGCTGACACCTTGTCTCCTGAAAGCAGAGCTCCTCTTCTTTATAGACTCCCAAGGCTGCAAGGCCTGCTGAGGTGTGAAGCCTGAGGGCTCTGGCAGGTGTCTCTGGGAGGTGGTGACAACTCCCCCTTCACACCAGTGTGAGTGTCTGTCTTTCCCTTTCATAAGCACAGTCCCCCACTCCTCAGAGGACAGGAGTGTTTGCTATAAACAAGGCAATGAGTGTTGCAATTTCACCTCTAGTGTGATCCCCAGTTCCTGGTGGTGATTTCCCAGAGAAGCCTTACATTCTCTCTGTGGGAATCACTTGGAGGACTAGCAGAGAGAAAGCTGACAGCCTGAGGCTCTCCTTCCCTTCCTGCATGTCTCATCGGAGGTATGCAGACATTTCCTCCCCCATCCCCCTGTGCTGTTGTGAAACAGGGTACTGCCACTAAATCAAGCCCCTTCCACACCTCCAAGTCACACCGATCAGAGCGGCCTGTTAAGACTGATAACGGAATAAACGTGGGCACAAAATCAAAGTTTTAAAGTTTTCAGAAATGAAAATAGAGAGAAGTTATATAGATTGTGTATAATTCTATCTTATTAGAGATTGGAGTGATCCATACAATAGTGGCTGATACATAATCTCGTTGGGGAAAAAAAGCAATAAACAGAAAAGCAGGAGCTCATTATTTGCACATTAGTTCACAAGATACTCTGTGTTCCCAGCACATGCTGTCACTGACCTTGATTCCAACCCTCCTGGGCTCTTACATTCTGAAGGGCACAGGTCCAGAGTATAGATAGACAACTGTAGGGTAGCTAGAGAGGCACCAAGATGTTCTAGGGGGCTCACAATGATTTGGATTTCCAGGTAGAGGTAGGAAGATGTGTCTTTGTTATGAGCTGGTGGGGTGGGGGTAAATGCCAAAGAATTGCAAGTGTAGGAAAAGGTACCTACAAGCAGAGAAAAGCCTTGCATGACTTTCTGATACAGAACAAGGGTCAGGGATTTGTATCAGACAGGGTGCAATAGTTCAAAATCTCAGCTCCTCCAGCGATTGTTCACAGCCCTTTGAAACCAAGCACCCGAGTCTTCCTTCTTCACAGTAATGGGTCAGCCTGGTCCATGAACCCGGACAGTTTTTGGAAGCTGCCATTTCACTTCGGCATCTCTAAGCGTGTTTTATGTGATACGTATCCTGATGATGTGACACTAAAGTCAGAAGTGTACAGGATGGTAAGAGCTGGATTCTGTGCATAGTCTGGGCTTTCCCATGCTTTTGCACGCCTGATTGTCTTGATTCATCAAGGACTAGCTCTGACAGCAGTAGGTGCCCATGCTTGATGATGAGCCATCAAATAAGGGCGAAGAGGCTGATCGTCAGGGGACAGTTAACAACACAGCTCAGGTGATGTGGCAGCTCCAGGGTGCAAGAAATACGTAGTTAGAATAATATATGTGCACGTGAACACATCCCACACTCTTCCCTAAGACACTGCTTCAGAACATCTAGGCTAGAGGGAAAGTGGCTCAAAGAACAGCAAGGTCGGCAGAATGGGAAGCAGTGGAGGACACCGTTCCTCCAACACTATCTGGATGCGGCATGCTACAGCGGTAACTTTGGGTGTTACTGTCTATGCTGATCCCCAGGATATAAAATGAAATCCTGTTGATCAAGGGCCATAGGCTCAACCTGTATGCTGAAAAGCAGAATCTAGCATCACATTTGTCTTTGCTAAAGGAGGTGCCTCCCTCTCCAACTACAGAATTGTATTCACAGTGGATCCTGAAGCCCATAAATGGAGTTTGTTGGTAAATTTATCTTTGCTCCATCTGAACAGTACAATAGTGTCTTCGTGCAGACTTACAGCTGATTCTAATCACAATTTCTGATAATTTGTATGATCTATTTGTTCTGAAAGTTTTACTTTAAAAATATGTAAATTCTCAGTGATCAAAATTAGTACCAACAGAGGCAAATGATTTTAGGATTATTATTATTTCCCCAAATAAGCTGATGTTAATATTTGCATAAATATACCACATGTGGCACTGAATACTTTTAAACAGCATTCTTTCACAGCAAAATGTGAACAGATAGATCTATCTAGAGGTAACATCAGGAAGCAGATTAATATAATTTTGTCATAAGTGATACGGGAAGCTGAAAGAGCTTTCCAGATGATAAAAATTCTTGATGCAAAATCTCTTTCAGATTTTGAGATTAAGTGTTTGGCTAAGATGGGAAACCAGCGCTCAAGCCGAAACTCCAGGGAAATAGGTCTGGTGGCTAAGCAGGCATTCTGACCTCAGCGAGGCAGTTTTTCATGTGTGACCTTGCCCAGACGTTCCGTACACTCTGACTTATAGCATGCCAGTACTTTCTCCACAAAGGCACACTGGGTGAGGAGATGATGTATGTACCGCCACACATAAGCACAGGGAATGGAGGCAGCCAGGGATGCAGAAGTGATGGCTTTTACTGTTGATGCCTGACAAGAATTCCCATCATATAGTGGTGCACATGGACTAGCCTAGCAGAAGCCAGACCTGTGAGTTTCAAGTATACCCTAGTGTGCAGAGATTCCAGGACAAACGAAATACCACAGGGTGTTGGTCCCGACACTGAGTTTTGATGTCATTTTCTAATAGGTTGCAAGTCACTTTTGTGTAATATGATATCTATTTTTATATTTTTAAACATTTGGTTTTTTTTATTTTATGTGTGTGAGTGCTTTGCCTGCATGTATACATGTGCACCACAAGCCTACAGTGCCTGCAGATCCCCAGAAACTGGAGTCACAGGCGTTTGGGCATTAACTCCCTGAGTGCTAGGAACAGAACCCAGGTCTTCTGGAAGAGCAGCCAGTGTTCCTAACCACAGAGTCGTCTCTCCAGTCACAGGGCATTTTCTTGATTTCTGATTGGTATGAAAGAGTCCAACCCAGCGTGGATGGTGCCATCCCTGGGCAGGTGGGAAGGTGGTTGAGAATGAGCCAGAAGAAGCAGATCAGTAAGTAGTGTCTATCCATGGTTTCTGCTTCAGTTCCTGCATCTAGATTCCTACTTCCAGCTTTAGCTCTGACATCTCTGTAATAAAATGTTACCTGGAAAGTGTAAACCGAAATAAACCCTTTTCTCCCCAAGCTGATTTTGGTCACAGTGTTTATCACAGCAACAGAAGGCCAACTGGAACACCTTCCCACAGTACTATGCACTAGCACCTATTTCTGGGCACACGAGCAAACACACACACACACACACACACACACACACACACACACACACACATACACACGCACACGCTCTTATGGGAAAGGCATTGCCTCTGCTGCTGGTGTAATATTACAATTGCTGCTGCCTCAGACCCTCCACAAGAAGAAACCTCCATGGCTGAGGGGTCAGTATCTTTGGAAACAGAGTACAGAGCTGATAGGCCAGAAAATTAATATGGTCACACCAGCACCCAGAGCAACAACATAAACGGACCCTGGGGAAGTATTTAAGCCACAGAACCGCAAGCTCAGCTGCATGACTCATGTCCTCTCTGCCCACAGCTCCCTGTGAACACAACCCTCCGCTGGACGCCATCATGGATGGGCAAATGCCAGTGCCACCAGGGAGGCATCCATTGATTCCTTCTGCTGGGTGAAGCTACGCTGAACACACTTGAACAGAAGGCTCTTCTCCTGGGGCCCATCAAACAGCACTGGTAGAGTCTGTGGGATTTGAATATTCCTCTCCTCAGGTAGAGGAGAATAGCATGTAATTTGTAGTGGTAACTAAGATAACGAATGCAGGCGCGCTGCAGTCAGCTGTTACCAGTGGTAATTGCCGCGCCTTTCATCTCCTGTCAAGTAGAGCAGTTAGGATTAAGACCAAAAGGCGGCTATCATCTCTCTCATTTCCTGACTCAGACAAAAGGGGGGGAAAAGTGCCTCTCTGTGCTGATAGGTGTCTGATCAAAGCCGCAGAGAGCCCTCAGAAGCCAGTCAGCCTCTGCAACCTGACTACCCTTCACTGCAACTCTGCCTTTGATCTGCTGGCAGCCAAACCGGGGTTCCATTTACGTGGAAAAATAATAATCATAGTTGCAAGAGAACAGAAAATGTGCCACTTTTTTTTTTCATTTGAATGCTGCGTTTGCAGTCTGAGAGAGCTAAGAATGTGACCGACTGTCCAGTGGGGAGGGACATGTGTGCACATGCACACATGCACAGCTCTTCCCACAAAATACCTTTGAACTTCATCAGAGACAGTGGGAAGGAATCAGAATGCTTCCTGGAAGAAATGACTCTTCGTAGAAGATACATAGATGGCTGAAGTGAAATTGCATGCGTGTAACTTTCTGTATTTTGCATTTCACCAAATCTGCAGGATTTAGGTACACGGATGTGGCAGAGGTGTTAGGTCTGCAGGATTTTGGGGTGTGTCTTGTGTATCTCCTGTCTGCGACATCATGTGCACCCCACGTGCTGTATCTGCTCTGTGATATATGGGTGTTCTCCTGTTCCTGAGTTACTAAGAGGAGAATAAGAATACCAGGACATGGTAGTTATAATCACTGGAGAGAGTCTGCCCAATCTTTTTAGGCCCCTCTCTCTAACAGGAGTGTAGCAATGAGTGACACATAGTGCCCAAACACAGTAGTGAACACTGCAATTCTAGCAGCTGGGCCCCTCTACCTGGGCATCTTTTTATGTGGGTGCTGCAGATCCCACATCCATTCTGCCCTCTCAGTGACACAATCGCTTTATCCATGAATCCACCTTCCCAACCTAAAAATGTCTGTTTTAAGTGATAGTCGTGAAAAGAAATAAAAAACTGCACTAGAAAGCAATCCCAAATGGCTGCCTCCTTGGCTAAATGCCGCATGGTGCTTCCAACCACCAACATGAAGCCAAGCGCCTCAGGAGAGAGAGCCAACAGGAGGTAGAATGAGGCTATACAATCTCAAAGCCCAGTCCAGTGATATACTTTTATTACCAAGGCCACACCTCCTGAACCTACCCAAACAGTGCAAATAGCAGCGCCCATCTGGGACACTGGGATTCCAACCACCAGCATGGTGAGTTGCCCTCCCCTGGAGATGGGTGATGCTGTTGCCTTAACCTGACGACTGTGTTTTGCAGTTGTATCTGAAGACAACACGGAAAATCCACATTGCACCTTGGAAAAGATGCAGCTGGGCAGGTTGAGGTTTGCCCGCCGTGAAAGCGGGATTTCTGTCGCTTTTCAAATTCTGCAGGGCAGACAGGTCTGTTCCTCTCATCTTCGTGACACACATGTCCCTCTTGCTTAAAGCTCATGAGCTGTTAGCAAAACTACATTTTTCTCCTTCGAGGGGATTTCGGTGACCCTCTGTCTTTAGTCTACTATCTGCTGCTTACAGAGAGCTTTTAGGCAACAGAAATTTCCAAAGGCTACAAAATCCCAAACCAAGCTGTTCAAGGACTCAGACCAGCCTGAGAGTCTTCCTTATAGTTCATGGAGGATATTCTCTGTGTATTTCCATGGTGGAAGGGAATACCTCTCTTGAGACTCTTTTCAAGGGTAGAGTGGAGCCTTGTAATGATGTCACCCCCTCAAGGCTCTGTGTCAACCTAATAGAAGCTCTTTGGAGATCAGGTTTCCAAGGCAATTTGTTGGCCAAATACTATGCAGAACACAGCACCCTGGAAGTTGGCTTTCTAAAATGTCTGGGTAAAGGAGGTGTCTGTGGTGGGGATTTCGCCATGGTGGGGATTTCGCCATGACATACTCTGTGAGGAGATTGGGCTATGGGTGCAGTGAGAGCACAGTATTTAATTAGCCTTGTGGGAGGTATCCAGGGGGTCCATCTGCAGTTTTCTGCTGACCAGATGTCAGCATGAGCCCAATTTCCACATTCCTCTGGATGTGTTTGGAATCTGTTTTGCTTCTGTGATCTCCTGTACCTTCCTCTAATAACGATTTGTTCTGATGTGGTTGTTGTTCAAGAAGGATTGGTTTCTCTTAGCCACAGACAAAAATATTTGCACATAACTCATTCATTTAGAAAATTACTTTCTAAGCAGAGTGTGCATGTGTATGTGTGCCTGTGTGTGTGTGTGTGTGTGTGTGTGTGTGTGTGTCATAATAATTAAGAAAAAAAAGGGTCATGAAGTTGAGAAGGGGTTGGAGGGCAGAAAGAGTTGGAGGGATTAGAGGGAAGGATGGAAAAGATGTGAATTGAGTACTCATGTATGAAATTCTTGAAAATATAAATAATTTAAGTAAAAAAGAAGTTAGATTTATGGCTTGATACTGCTTTCTAACCCTTGGGACATTTTAGATTAAATGTGCACATTGAACTACTTCATCCAAGATAAAGGTATCATATTTTTGCTTACTTGTATTTCTTAAATTTTCAATAACACACAATAAACACATATAACTCTTTGAAATAAGGTGTATTTTGAAGGTGATTGCAAAGACCAAATATTAAATATACATGAAACTATCCTTAAACTCTAAATATGAGTGACTTTTAGCATAGCAATTATGATTTAGATTTAATATCTTAAGTTGCCCTGAAATATATATACTTTTAATCACACATACATAAGTGAGCCACTTTTATCACTTTGTACAAGAAAGTGAGGTGGAAAGCATGCAGCACCTGCCTGGCACCCTGGACCTGATGTATGGCAGCATGCAATGCCTGCCTGGCACCATGGACCTGATGTATGGCAGCATGCAACACCTGCCTGGCACCCTGGACCTGATGTATGGCAGCGTGCAACACCTGCCTGGCACCCTGGACCTGATGTATGGCAGCATGCAACACCTGCCTGGCACCCTGGACCTGATGTATGGCAGCATGCAGCGCCTGCCTGGTACCCTGGACTGATGTATAGCAGCATGCAGTGCCTGCCTGGCACCCTGGACCTGATGTATGGCAGCATGCAATGCCTGCCTGGCACCATGGACCTGATGTATGGCAGCATGCAATGCCTGCCTGGCACCATGGACCTGATGTATGGCAGCATGCAGCGCCTGCCTGGCACCCTGGACCTGATGTATCAGCTGGAAAGGAAAACCCAGGACTCAGGACAACTGGCTCCACCCTCAATCCCAGAGCCAGCTTCACTAAGTCTTACTTATTGATAAAAAATACATTTAAATGTATTTTATAAAACTTTATTTTTATTTGGAAAATAATTTTAACTCGGTGTTTTTGTCTTTACCTTATAAGTAATATTATAATATTATATATAGGTAATAGAATATTGAGAAAGACCTTTTATATTAGTATGTACTTGGGCTCCATTTATATGCCAGGTTTCTTGAAGTGATACCTAAGCTGTAGATACACACAGGATGGATCTAGAGCCTTGGTGTGGCCCTGGGAGTTACACCATGGAGGTCAGAGCTGGCACTGATCTCTTAATTAGTTATATAGTTACAGTTAGTCACACACCCATCCCATAATCACCGCCACTAGCAATGGAAGCCCCAAGGACTTTCTATGAAGTATTCTCACACAGTCGGTGAATAACCATTAAAAGAAGAAGAAGAAAGCCAGTGACAGGAAATGACCCAAGAGGCCAAAGTAAGGTCATGGCTGCCAGGTGCTTCTCTCCAGACTGACAGCTGTGACAGACTACAGACTTGAATGCCGTGACTGAATGTGGCCTTGGGTCCCTCTTTGGTTGTGGCTACCAACACGCAGATGCACACTGCCAGCTTTGTAGTTTGGTGTTGAGTGTGGGATGGGTTCTCAGAAAGAGCTTTTGATCTTCTATGTTTGATTTTGCAAAAGGGTAGTCCACACCAGACACCACTGTGCACATCCCCCTTCAAAAAAAGAGGTAATATGTGAATATTTCAGCTGGGTGGCAGTGGCCATCTTCTACTGAAGGACCTTGTGTTGACATACCTCACCACCAATGTGCTCTTGTCTTAGCTTGCAGAAGTCTCACTACAAAATTCAATAGACATATGTGTATACATACATATACACGTACATATAAATAAACACATATCTACATATGTATATACCACACATACACAAAGTATGTATATATGTGTGTATACATGAAAACACTTATGTAAATGTGCAAAACATATACACACATGCATACATAACACACATGTATACATGTTTACCTATGCATATATAAAATGTTTATAAGGCTTTAGAAGGAAGCAAGACTATGGGGACACATGTGGCTTTGGGGGTGTTCAAGGACATGTGACCCCATCTTTTCTAGATGCTATTATATTGCAGCCAGTCACGATGCCTCCATGATTGCATTCCCGGTTCTTGGAAATAGTTACTGACAAATTGTACCATTTTTGGTCATTTTTCCTTCTGTGGTAAATTCTAAGTTAATTTAAACCTGAAATCTCTCGAGCAATAAAAGATTTTCTTGTAAATCATCACTATTATGTGTCCACTATATTGAAAGTTCCATTAAGGCAGCCTCGTCTTCTGGCCTATTGATGGGCGCTTCTGAGCACTGCCCATGCAAAGTCCTTTTAGACACTCAATTATGACAGTTTTTACAGAGAAAGAAAACTCGTGCTAGTCCATGAGCACAGGTGTATTCACACACACCAGAAAATTGAAATTCAATTCAGAAGGCAATATTGGAAGCAATTTCAGCCTGGATCCAATTTGGTCAGGGCTGAAATTGCACAAAAAAATGACTGAAGATGATTCTACTGTCTTTTCAGTTCATTCTCCACGACTGGGTCTGTCGATAGAGAATGTGCTAGAAAACTCGCATTGAATTCTTCTTCATGCTACCTCAGCCTGAGCAGAGGCTGGAAGTTGTTTCAACAATCCCATCAAACAAAATGCCACGCAGCGAAGTTTAAGAATTAAGCGACGATTGAAATTAAAATATTCTAACTTATGCGAATGTGATTGCAGAATATCCCATTGCCGCTCTTCTTTTGATAATGAAGAATAATCCCTGATTTAAATACGGCTGCGGCATCCTTCTCTCATGTTGTGACATGCTGCAGTTTGCATAAGCATGCCTCACTTTGTACAATGAGTTAACATATGAAAATATTTTTCTCGTGGTTTTGTGGGTTGAAGTTTTACTCCATGGAACATGCTATATATTGTGAGTTATAAGGCAGTGCTTCTCAATCTGTGGGCCGCAACCCCTTTGCAGGTCCTCATAGACAGGATGATTAGGACCACGAGCCTGAGTGCAGGTGTCTGAGATGGTCTGCACTTGGCTGTGCTGGGGGAAGGGGGAGGTCTTTTGCTCCACCCCTTGCCGTCTCTATAAAAGCCTTGGGGCAGAGACCATAGGGGCTCCTTGGAATAGGTTCCAGGCCTTCTGGAGGCTATCCTTTCATTTTCTATCTGTTTATCTCCACAATCTAAATCCTTCTATCTCATATTTCCTACTGCTCACACTCAAGAAAACTCTGGGGAGCTGTGGGGCTGGTGGGTAAACGCCCCGCTCAGGGGTTGCCTAGGACCACCAGAAAACACAGGTATTTACATTATGATTCATAAGTAGAAAAACTGCGGCTGTGAAGTAGGCACAAAGATAGTGTTGTGGTTGGGGGTCACCACAGCATGAGGAACTGTATTGAAGGGTCGCAGCATCGGGAAGGTTGAGAGCCACTGAGTTAAGGAATCTCTATTTTGCCAAAGAAAGAATGCTTTTGCACTTACACGCTGTTCCTACAATGCTTTTTTTTTAATTTATGCTTCCATAAAACCTTTGAAGGATCTCGGAGAGTGGCTAATGTTCCCTAAACTGAATTACCCAGAATCAGCTGGGAGCTTGGGAGCCCAGGATCCCCTGGGAAGCGGCCAAGGACAGGTGGCTGGCTCAGCAGCTGCTCTCTGATGCTCTGGTGGGCAAGGACTTGGCTTCCCCAAGACTTGCCAGCTCATTTCTGCTCTGCAATGCTGTGCTCGGCAGCAGCACCATGTTTTGATCTGGATTTCCTTTCTAACACAACTGTATTGAGAAGAACTTGCAAATAACAAAGATTTTGCACAGCAACATGAACAGACCTGAAGGCTGCGCGTATCTCAATGAACTCTGCAGCAGAATGGCCGATCTGCGCTGGGGAGCTTCCCATCAGATTCCCCACTTAAACTTACCAAATGTGGCTTTTTGCACTTATTCACCATTTAAAAAAAAAAATTCCCATGGCAGTGTTCAAACCTACAACTAGTTTTAAATCCTCTTTGAGGACTGACTCATGTCCCTTACCCATGCGCAGTCCTTCCTCGGCACCTGATGCCTCCCCGTTCTTGCTCTCCTTTTGACATGTTTTACTGTTCCCACACGCACATTTGTTTACGTACTGTATTGCTTGTCTCTGTTTCAGTTTAGCATTGCACACGTTCTCTTCCAGGTCACTCGGATCCTTTAAGACGCTCAATTTAAAGAAAATGGTAGGCTGGAGAGAAGGCTCAGTGGGTAAAGGCACTTGCTGCCAAGCTTAACGACTTGAAAGTAATGCCTGGGATCCACATGATAGAAGGAGAGAAACGACTTCAACAAGATGTCATCTGACATCCACTAGCTCACCCTGGTACACACACACACACACACACACACACACACACACACACACACACACACACACATACACACACATACACACACACATACACACACACATACACACACACACATACACACACACACACAAACTACATACATACATACATGCAATAAAAAACTGGTTATAGTGTGAGAGTCTTCAATGAATTGGTGCAAAGAGCTAGATGCATAGGAAAGTTATAGTTCATCTGAAGAGATGTGAAAAAATTAATCATGGAGAGAAAAGAGACACAAAACAGATCATAAGAGTTTATCTCTCACTGGACAAAACACAAAGGATGCAGCCAGGGGTAACAAGCTCTTCAGACAATGAAACCCAGGATCCTGGGGGAGGGACTTCCACACTGCCCACCTTCCCTCCATTCTTGAAACAGGACTTTCCAGCAAAGATTTAAAACTCTGGGATCTGTGATGGTTTCCCTTACGCTCATCTGTGCTCATCACTGGATTACCTTGGTCTCACTGTAGTGCCTGCCAAGGGCTCCTTCCTCCAGAAGGTAAGCCTACTTTGTCCTGCATCATTCAAACTCTCCTACCAGGTGCTAATGCTATGGGGCAAGATGTTGACCCCCACAATCCATTGCTTCCTATGTTAATCTAAATTAGATCATTTGGTTGGCTTTCCTGATGTCTTCTGGTGCATTCACTAACCCCTCACCTCATCTTCCTATTGAGTAATTTTAGTGTTGACCATCCTTTAAGAATTCTCCTTTCTAGGCCTATGAAATGGCTCAGTGAGTAAAGGTGCCTGCCGCTCGAGCCTGGAGACTTGAGTTCAGTACCACAAACCCACATAAGGGTGGAAGGAGAGAATCAACCGTCTCAATACTTCCACATATGCTGTGATGTCGGGCCCTGGGGGTGACGGCCCTCAAGTCCATTCTTAGGTAAGTATGCTTAAGATTGAGTAACATTAGTACTCAACCACGTTTGGAATCCAATTAGCCTGTTGGAAGTCTCTCCATCTTCATTCATGGTTTAATCTTTCCTTAAATAGAAATGAAATCCAGTAACCAACAGATAGCACCTCAGGTTTCCCTACTGACTGTGGGTTGCAATGTTCTGTTCTGCATCATAGCCATTCTGATAGCCTAATTAATTTTTACCTTCTAGAAATTAGCTATCACCAGGATTCTTTTTAAAGACGCCTTCTCTAATGATTTAAATTGGTGACAGCAAAAAATGTGGCACAAGACGTCAGGTGTCCGATCATCTTTGTGGATGAAGCTGTTTCACACTCAACCCCCCTGATTCCCAGGAGCTAACACCTTGGACAGGCTGTGACATGTCAATTAATGTCAAAAGAGGCTTATTATAGATACTAGCATTGGCGGCAGGAGCCTACGCTGCAGGGTTGCACCAGGATGGCAGGCTGCTGAAGACTTTGGTTGTTGGTACTGAAATGAAATATGTATCTTAAGGAGAATATTCAAGAATTGAGGGGAAGTTGTAGTTACTAAAATTCTGTTGCATTTCTCTGCATTTGGCCAGTGATGAACGAACTGAAATTTTCTTAATCTCTTAAACCTTCTAGTTAAGTGGCTTAGAATATGTCTCTGCTGTTGAACTTCTTGATTCTTGGGACAGATATCTGGAAGAAATAACTTTAAATAACTTCAAAGAAGCCAGTTTGTCTCTGAAGTTTCAAGCCCAGGTTGACTGTATCTGTGGCTTTGGGTCTGAGGTGAAGCTGAATGGCATGGTAATGGGAACAGGGCATGTGATGCTGCCAACTTCATAGTGTCCGGTAACCAGAGAACAAAGAACAGGGACTGGAATGTCTGCAGACCCCCAAGGATTCACCTGCTTCCAGTGACCTACTTCCTCCAACCAGAGAGTTCCCATTGTCTTACATGCCGTAAAAATCCACCAGTGGATGGATGCATAGATCAGTCAGAGCCCTCATGATCTATTGCCTATCAATAATTGAATCTACCAATCAGGAGTCTTTCAGAGAGCACTTCCTATCACAGCCATATCTAAGTCCATCCCACTCCTCAGGATCTTCCTCAATAATTCTACACATTTCTGAAAGGGCCCAAGACAATCACATTTTTATACGAAGTATATCTAATCTGTCCTCTGCAGAGCCCGTGGCCACTAATGAATGTGACCACTGGCATCTAGGACACTAGAAAGAACCTAAAAGTTCAGTGCCTCCCTTTTATGGCCCTAGAGAGACAAAGGCAGATGGTTCTGATATGTTTTAAGATCTAGAAAGTCAGGGAATCTGGCATGGGGTGGGATCTGTGGAGAGTTGGAAGTGGAAGTAAGGAGTCAATGTGAGGTGTTTGGTTTTTTTTTTCACTTTTTATTGGCATATATTATGTATAATGTTGGGTCCCATAAAGACAATTTCCTTAAGTATATCACACACACACACACACACACACACACACACACACACACACACACACACACATCCACCTCAAATACCCACTTTGTTCTCACCCTGCCCTGCTATCCAGTTACTACACCTCCTTGTCCTTTCTACTTTCATATTATATATAAAAAATATAAATATATATAATATAGATATCATACATGCTTATTTATATAAGTTATTTTATGTTTATGTGTTTTGCATAGGGTCCCAAAGGGAGAGAAGCCATATGCTATTCACCTTCCTGAATATGACTAATTTGTTTAACATGATGATCTCCGACTGGCCTAATTCCATTCTGCACATAACACATTCTCCTCGCCCATTGTTCTGTGCAGAGCTATTGCTTGATTGGATAATCTGGCCTTCGTGAGAGGTGCTGACACAACCCCGCATGCAGGCACCTCTGTCTAAGGTGTGCTGTCTTAGGGTTCTTTGTTTACATTCCCAGAAGTCATAGAGTTGACTCACAGGGTAGTCCTGTTTTCAAGGTTTTTGAGGATCTTTTGCTCTGGTTTCCACAGGGAATAAATTAATTTATAAGCAAAATTATAAATCATTATAAATTAATAAATGTAAATAAATATAAATTTGTGATAAATTTGTAATTAATAGGTGTATAAATAAATTAATGTGTAATAAAATGTATTCCCTGCATTGGTGTGAAAATGTTCCCTTTCCTCCTGTCTGTCCTAGCATTAGTCATCATGTTTTTCCTACGGATCTCTGTTCTCACTGGGATGGGATGGAATCTCAGTGTAGCATTGGTTTGCATTTCCCTCATGGCTGAGGACGCTGAACATTCTTTCATAGTTTCAGTTGAAGTTCATCTTTTGACAACTTGTATTTATTTATTTAGTGGTTAAGTTTGAGATCTGGGGGAGTTTTCTTTTTTTTATTCTTTATTTATGGTAGATATTAATCCTTTGTCACAGCCCGTGAACGTCTTCTCCCATTCTGTAATCTGTCTGTTCCGTTGGATAACCATTTCACTCATTGTGAAGATTTCTTTTACTTCTCTGTGATCTCAGATTTTAAAATTCAGTTTGATTTCTCCAGAAAGCCCTTGCTGTGTGCACAGCTTGAGTGTTTGCCTGTTTTCCTCTGAGTTTCAAACTTTCTGGGGTTCCATTCAGGTCTCTGATCTCTTTGAGTTTTGGTCAGGGTGGGAGAAAGAGATCTGGTTTCACATGGTGCGTGGTTTTCCCAGCACCACTTGCTGAAGGAAGAGCCTGTCTTTTCTCCAGTATGTGGCTTTGAAACGCTTGAGGTGGCTACAGTGTTGGTTCACATCTGGCCCCTCCACTTGATTCCATCGACATTTACATGTGTCTTTAAGTCAGTGCTGCTTTTTTCTCCATGGCTCTGTGGTATGACTTGAAGTCAGGTACTGTGACACCTGAGCATTTCTCTCTTTTCTCTGGATTGTTTTGGCCCCCATAGGAATTGAAGGGTTTTTTTTTTTTCTATTTCTTTAAAAAAAATGTCATTTGAATTTTGTGGGAATTGAATACATAGATTGCTTGAATAATATGGTTGTTTTATCATATTAATTCCACTGACCTGTGAGTATGGATGTCTTTCTATCTTCTAGTGTCCTCTAAATGTCTTTCTCAGCATTTTAACATTTTTCTTTGTGAAAATCTCTAACCTTCTCGGTTGGATTTATACCTAGGCAGATTTTTGAAGCTGTTGTAAATGGGATTATTTTTTACTAGCTTATTTCTCAGTATATCTGCTAATAGTATGTCAAAAAGCGACTGATTTTTACATGTTCATTTTTTAAGCCTGATACTTTGATAAAAATACCGGTTCTAAGTGTTTTCTGGTATTTGGTGTTTCTTATGTATAAATAAATTAAATAATTAATGTGAAACAGGGATATTTTGAGTATTTGATTTCTACTGACTCAGTGAACTAAAATTAGATATTAAATATGAGGAGTATAAAAGTTTAGGGAAAAGAATTGGGCAGGGGTTCAGACACTGTCTATATGCAGTTTTTTGTTTGATTCCCAGGGCAGCCTCTTACAGTCCCTGACAGACATATTTTTTGTTGGAGCCAGACTTTGGGTAAGACTCAGGCTTCTCCCAATATCCATAGCGGAGTTGGAGTTTTCCTACAGAAACAGGTGTCAGGACTCATCCTTAGTAGTGTCAGTAGTGCGGAGTGGAGTTTCCTACAGAAACAGGTGTCAGGACTCATCCTTAGTCAGTGTCCAGTAGTGTCGGAGTAAGGAGTTTTCCTACAGAAACAGGTGTCAGGACTCATCCTTAGTCAGTGTCCAGTAGCGTCGGAGTAAGGAGTCCTACAGAAACAGTGTCAGGACCATCTTAGCAGTGCCAGTAGTGTCGGAGTAAGATCTGCAGCGTAGCTGGGTACACAGGGGAGCTTTGGGTGTCTCTGGACAGTTTATCGTGCTATTTCATTTAAACTTTTTCTTCCGGAGCTGTAAGAGAATGAACATGTGTACATTAAGTTTGGGTGCTTGGTAAAGAAATAATAGGAGTCACACATAAAATAACACTGTTCTTAGGGGTAGAGTGCCAAATCTATCTATTTCAAAACAAGATGTTTGAGAAAACACAGAAATAAATAGACATAGGCACACTGTATTTTGTAAGCAGCAGGCAGTATGCTTCCTCTACTTGATAAAATTTACACAGAGCTATAGATATAAATTGTGGTGTGTCTTAGAAGCAGAGCAACATGCAGATGAACCAGATGGGAGTGGAATCTCTCAAGATCGCTGGCCACCACGAAGAGTAATAAATAGAAGATGGCGATTTTGGAACCCCCTCCTCCCCGCAGACAGACTTGGGTTATTTAATGTCTGGGTAGAGATTTATTCCCATGAGTCTTGAAAGATTAAGGTTCAGTCCTACTGGGGAATATGATGAAATAATAGAGGACGTGAACTCAGCAGTAATCCAAAGCACAGGAGCAGATAACCCTCAACTTGAGAATCTAGGAGCCCATCAGCCCTGATGTTCACTGAGAGGGAAGAAGCCTTCCTACCCACGGGCATCATACTCTGTGCTCACAAGCCAGGGCTGATGGGACTGGCTGTGGGGCATTTGGGAGCTCAGCAAAAGGCACCATTTGCATTTTGTCAGACTTCGTCCTTGGGAGAGGACTTCTCAAAGGATGAGTTACCCAAGCAAGCTGGTGTCTGGATGGACAGCCCCACCCCCACCCTGGAGTACCTGAGCCCACAACTCCTCTGTCTCCTGCTCCATTCTGCACATGTTTCCAACGCCCATTCTTTCTGCAGCCTTTCATGCAAGTTTTCCTTGCCTTAGTCAAAGCTAAGATACAACCGGCACAAGGTTGGTTTTCTGATGTGTTCTTGTTTTTTCTCTGTTGTTGTTATTGATTTGTTTTTTTTTTTTTTCAGTTGCTCATGAGAGACACCTCTCTTGTGCTGGGCTCAACACACAGTCACTGGATGAAGGAGGTGCTAACACCAAGATTCACAGAACTGAAGAGGGAGCTGTCTGGGTTTACAGCGCAGCCATTGGGGTGCCTATGAGAATCAGGACTAAGTCTACTGTGAGTACTTTTATGTATTGGCCTAGACAGGTTTTCTCCTCATGACCCAACACACTTTCATGACTCGTTAGATGGGAAAGAATCCATCTTCTCAGCTTCAGAAGATGGTGTCAAGGAGAAGTCCTTGGCAGTCTGGAGTCATAGGACATTGGCTTAACAAGGATGGGGTCCTGTGAGGGCCACCTTCAGATTCATCTCATTTTACTCATTCACTTCCATAAAAGGAGAGAGAACGCCTCCAACAGAGATTGGGTGGGGCTTACTTAGAGCAGGCAGATCTCTTGGAAAGATTGAGTGAAAATTTCACCTAGTTTGGAAAATGCTGTTTTTGTGTCTCTGGGTTTAACAAAGCTACTCAGAGAAACATTTAAAGAAATATCAGGGTGTTTGTGTTGTTTGTTACCACCAACAGCTGCTCTGTTAGGTCACCTGCTTTCATGGGTTCATTCCTTCATCTTGCCCTCTCTCCTTCTCCAGGCTTCTCCAAGTCACTGTATCTCAGGTATGCAGTAGAATAAGGTAAAGCATCAATCTTATTACATGTGAATATTTTGCCTCAGCTCTCAAATAGTAAATCAATCTCTCTCTCTCTCTCTCTCTCTCTCTCTCTCTCTCTCTCTCTCTCTCTCTCTCTCTCTCTCCCCTCTCTCATACACACGCACACATGTTCACTCATATTGATTGAAAACCCTCTCCACCCAGAGCCCCATAAGCCTGACAAGCTGATGTATTTCAAAGAACTGACAGCCCTTGAGATATATGCACTTCTACAAAATTATGTTCATTTACATTTAAGGTATTTTTATTTCCTAACTAGATTTGGGCTCCTCTCAGGAGCAACTGTTATTTATCTTTATAGAAACGACTTGGGAAATATATAGAACAGGAAAGGTTCCTGAAAAGGAGTGTTTTCTCAATTATATTTGAAATGTTCAAGTAGGGAACTAAGACTGGATTTAAATGTATTAGTAATTAGCATGACGTGTTTTTAATTAAACCTTCATTTTGAGAGCAAGTTTTAGAAAGAAGGGGAGTCCCATCTGGATTGTCGATGGAGTGGGAAGAGCCACCACTAGAGATGTACATGAACCAGAATTAAATACATTTCAAAACCAAGGCTGAGCATGCTTACTACAGGTTCTGCAGAGCCCTCCCCCACCCACTGAAGTGCCATAAGAATTTAAGCCATGGGGATTTTCCTGAGAATAAATTCTCTCCCTTAAGGGAGAGAGCAAGCTGCTTTAATCCATATGTTGAACACTCATGGGCTTTAATGTAATTGACAGTTGGTAATTTTACCACGCTTTCCCCTTCTGCATCAGTGACTTATTGGAATGACATTTATAATAAAAAATGCAAGAAGTTATTCTTCCTGCTTTTCTCACTTCAATTAACTCTATAGGTAAGCACACCAACCGCACAGAATCCCTAGTACATTAATCAGGAGGAAATCATTTGAATGCAGAAAGATTTATGGTTTGACTGTTAGTTTTGCACAGATGACTATAGTAATCCTAATGTAATTGATGAATTTGGGCCATTTCAAATTCCAATTTAAATAAGACCTGGCACTGAGGTGTTGGATTTAGTCCATTGGAGCAGCATCCTCCACGAGCAGGATATCAGCGCCATCAGAAGTAATACCTCATTCTTCCCGTCTTCTTCTTCTTCTTCTTCTTCTTCTTCTTCTTCTTCTTCTTTTTCTTCTTCTTCTTCTTCTTCTTCTTCTTCTTCTTCTTCTTCTTCTACTACTACTACTACTACTACTACTACTACTATTACTTTATCCAAATTTCACTTTCTGTGTTAAAGTTGTGCCTTCTCCAGGAACCACCTTCAAAGGGTGTTTCTACTAAAGGGAATAGCATAAGCAGTAATGGGCGTCATACTACTGAAAGTGCACCCATGATCTGTGATAGGCATAGCACCAACAGTGAGCCATGAGCTTTTGGTGGGTGCCATAATCACACCACTGACAATGTACCCATGAGCTATGATGGGTGTACCACTAATGGTTAGCCGTGAGTTTTGGTGGGTGTCATGGTCACACCACTGACAATGTACCCATGAGCTATGATGGCCATAGCACTAATGGTTAGCCATGAGCTTTGGTGGGTGTCATGGTCACACAACTAACAATGCACCCATGAGCTATGATGGCCATAGCACTAACGGTGTGCCCATGAACATCTATGGGTGTCATGGTCACACCACTAAGGTGCACCACAGGCTATAAAGGGGGTAAGCTACTCCCAGATGTCCACCTCTGTTCTTGCTGCTGATGATTTGTCTTGTCCCCAAAGCAGAGTCCCCTAAGCACTCATCTCTACCCAACAGCTGGTCATCCTTTCCAAGATCTTCACTGAACACAGTGAAGGTAGCACTCTATTCAGACTGAGTGATCAGAGGAAATGGAGTCTTCAAGGACAGGTTTCTGTGAGTCATTTACTATTGGGCAATAGATGAACACTCTCTGTGTGGAGAAGACAGTGCCCCTAATAGAAAATGTCTCCAGCTGTCTCAGACAGCACACACATGCACAGCGGCTGAGGATCACTTCATTTTATTAATAAAGGAAGCCTGTTTTGTTATTCAAATTTTTGATGTGGTGAAAAGCTAGAGCTATAAATAATTATCACAAGGTATGAATAAATACCAATTAGAAGTGGTCAGGGGGTAGTGGTTGACATTTATATACAGATAAATGCGAAACAATAATTTAAGAACTATATGCCCAATGGGCTCATATATTTTGTTTCATTTCTAGCATACAATTAACTGGGTCAATTTAAAACACAAAACATGTACACAAAGGTATCTATAAACTCATTTACTGTAAATACTGGTCATTTAAATTTGTCCTGCTATATACAACTTACAATAAATAGCAAGGATCAATCTGTGTACCAAAAGATTTACTGGGTGACTACATTTTAAAACTTTTAGCCATTATGAATAACTCACTGAAACAAGCAAGGATCTACTCAAACTAGCATCCTCAGAATCATTGCAACGAGGGGAAAATATAAAAAGAGTCTCTCTGATTCTCAGTTAACAGACAACATAAGCTAATATATTATTTGATCATTGTCCAAATTTTATGCACAAAAGGAAAAAAAAAGGCTGGCAGGAATCTTCTTAAATGCTCAAATACTGTTTGGAAGAGCACATCACTTAAGAATCTCTCAGTCAAACCAGAGCCTAAAATGACTAAAGACTGAAAATCTGATGACCATCACCAATGCCGAGGGCACAGATATGGTGAGGACACCAGGCATCATCCTACCTCACTGTAGCCCACCCTGAGAACGCAAATGCACTCCACCCTCCTCTCCTGTTCTGTGCCCACATTTGCTCCACAGTAGGAATTTTATTTATTTATTTATTTATTTATTTATTTATTTATTTATTTTATTTATTTATTTTTTTTTTTTTTTTTTGAGACAGGGTTTCTCTGTGTAGCTTTGCGCCTTTCCTGGATCTCACTCTGTAGACCAGGATGGCCTCAAACTCACAGAGATCCGCCTGGTTCTGCTCCCAAATGCAGGGATTAAAGGCGTGTGCCACCACCGCCCGGCTGAATTTTAACTCCTCCTTAGCCTCTGAGTCCTGCTTCTGCCATCACTATGTGTTGGATGCCGAGGCAACCATCAGCAGCCCTCTTGCACATCCTTAGATGCCTTGCAATGCTCTCTCCAACGTGTATCCAACCTGAAGTCAGCTGGTGTTTTGTACAGACTTTCCCAAGCCTTGTTAATAAATCAGTCATATTTTAAGGACATGCTGACAATCATATAAAACTGTGACATGATTAGGGCTTGCGCTGAAGGCGCCATAGAACCATGATATAAATCGTCAACACACCACTGTGGTACAGGCTTGTGGATGCCGTCAACTCCCCATACCTCTTTCCTAAGCTGCATGATCTGTGTCTGCATTTAGGAGGACAAGGCTCACCAGACACTCACCAGAAAGGAATGGAAACACTTCCTGCAACAGGAGATCAAGACTCATACTTGCAAATAGAAACATAAATGTCTTGGCCAGCACAGGGACTTTGCTGGGGTCATGTAGATTATTCAAGGTCTGATAGTTCATTCTTTGGACAGCCCTGGGTTTCTTCCTGCCAGTTTTCTTGGGTCCTCTTTCCCCCAAATCTATGTGATTGAAATACTTTTTATCACTGTGAGGATACAAATCACAGTTTTATGTTCTTTGAATCATCAACCACATCGTTCTGTGCCTGCCTTGCAAACACACATGTGCACACACAAGCATGAACATGGTCTTATATTTTGAGACTGAAAGCTTTGCGTCCAGTCCACAGCCAGAGACAGAGGGAGTCAGAGCAGATGCACCCAGGTTAGAGCAGCCAACAGGCTCCAGGGACGGAAGGTGCGATGGCCTCAGCCTTGCATAGGGCTCCTCAGAATATATTGCAAAAGGAACAGGAGCTCAAAAATTAAACATGTTTTTAAGTAGTTCGTTTTTCCTAATCTGACATGTAATTTGGTAATACTTCACTTGACGAAGAAGCACGCCAGCAGTGTATTAATTATTCAGTCTTTCCTGGGTTTCTACAAGCTTTAATTAGTGAAAGAAGTCTGCAGGACAAGTTATAATTTGCATGTCAACAAATTTGTTTAGAAATTACACAGTAAAGGTAAAGTTTGGTGGGTGCTCCAGTTTCATCAAACCAGACTCACTGAAGCCTGTACCTGAGCAAGGGTCTAACTTTTTTTGTTTTCCTTTGGCCCAGACTTGGGATTATAAATTCATTTGGATATTGCTGCACTGTAAACCCTATTTTTAAAATAATAACAACAACAATAATAATAATAGCATCTCAATTCCAAAACTTAAGTAAATCAATCCCAAAGTCTTTCCCCACAGGGAGGAAATAGTGTTGACACCACCCAGGAAGTAATAACCCAGCATGAGATTGGTGAGTGGAATTTGACAGGATTATATCAGGAGACAAGAAAAGTGGACATGTGGAATCAATCCTCCATCACTGTAGTGTGGATCGCATGGGGTCAAATCTGTCTTATTTGCTTACTTAGCATTGGCATATTTCTCACAAGGCATTTCAGCTTTCTTAAGCTAAATAAAGTATAACTTACGTTCTCCAACTGAACACAGTATTTGGGTTATAAATTCCTCTTGGCATCTTGGCACCACAGGAGTAAACTACCCAGTGGGACCCTGTGCTCTAAATTTCAATTGTACTTAAAGAAACGCATATGGGGGGCGGACAGCTTTGAAGTTAAAAGTGCTTCTTGTGTTCCCAACACCCACTTCCCAGGCTGCAACCTCCTGAAACTCCAGCACTAGGGCATCCAACCCCTCTTCTGGCCCTCTTGGACACTGTACTCCCTCTGTCTCTCTCTCTCTCACACACATAGGTTAGATTACATTACAGTTAATATATTATACCAATCCTTCTGCTTTGTGCTTATCTAAAATTTTTCATGAGAACATTAAGCAAAAGCTAACAAGCTAATAATGTGATGTTAGTTAATGTTCTACCTGGAGGAGGAGGCCGGGATCCCTGTCAGCTCCACAGCACACACATAATTAGCCATTGACTGAGGGGTTATTTCTGGGGGTGGGGGCTAAGCCATATGCTGTAAATCAGTCATTGTGTTCTCCTTCTCACAGCCAGGTAGACAGTGGGGTTTACTGTCCCTAGTCAAACTACTGGGCTCATGACAATCAATAAAGGGAAGAGTTGGAAATCCCTGACTTGGACCCACACACATCTACCCTTTACTTACACCCCTCATCAGGAGATGGAAATGAATACAGAGGCTCATGTCTGGTTAATACGCAGAGAATACGAGACTGTGGGATGTTCAGTTCTGAATAGGACATCCATATCACATCTCCCCACCAAGGCTCAGGGATCATCACGGAAAGACTGTAAAAGCCAGAGATGGCAGATCTATGCCATGAAACATTATTTATCACACATGAGAGGGCATTGCACACATGAACTCAAAGCAGCTGGAGCTGCATGCACAAGGTATGTACAAGATGAAGGCAGAAAGAATTCCAGCAGGGATGGGGAGGGCTCATGAAGTTCCTCCACTATCTGAAGAGCTATTGTAAGTGATGGCCTGTGCGGGAGGGAGAGTCGGTTCTACTCAAGGGTTTGGCCTCTCAGAGCCTACCCAAGCCCCAGGAGATGACTCTACACCCATGCCATGTAGGCAACAGTCAGTGGACTCAGGTCTTTTTTTTAAAGAGCACTTGAAGTTGGGAGGAAAAACTGTAGAGAGACAGAGGAGGAATCCAGGAGGGAGGGAAATGGGAGGTGTATTTGACCAAAATACATTATATGTGTATATGAGATTATAAAAGACTGGCAAATACAGAATTCTATGCATGTCTCTACTGGAAGAGGAGCTAGAAAACACAAATGTCTGTTGTAATAAAATGCTCAAGGGATCGTTCTGGATCAACTAAGCACAGAGTCTCAGGCCATGTGGCCTCCTGCATTAGGGCAGTGGAGTCTCAGCTCCTTATGGCAAGAGCACTTGACAAAGGAATCTTTGCAGAAACAGAGACGCAAGGGCGAAGATCGCAATATCCGATTCAATGGTGACGGCGGTCTCACGTCCACCCACTTTTCTCTGCATCTTAAAGGGCCCGCTGCCCCCTTAGACCCGCAAGCTGGAGGCTTCACCCCTGAGCCTTGTGCAAAACACATCCCGTAGTTGCTCAGCAAAAGAACTTTCCCAGGGCTGAGGAAACAGTCCTAACAGTTCCATCTGTATTCACACAGAATCTACTCATTATCTCAAGAGAACGGAGAGAACGTGATTTGGAGAGGATTGGTTTTTCACTGTAAAATGTACTAAGTAGATAACTTACTGTGTAAGTTCAGACTCCAATGCAGAAAACATTTTCCTCAATAACATTTGAGGGGGGGCGTGGTAGCAATGTTTATTGAGGGTGGGGGCATCAGTCCTTCTTGGCCGCCGCCTTCCTCACGGCGGCCAGCACTTTGCTCAGCTCCTCCCACTTCCTCTTGGCGATGATGTGCATACCCACCCTCTTCTTGATGAACTTGAGCGTGGGCTTGTCCTTGGACACCTTGAGCAGCTCCATGGCGCACAGCTCGTAAGGCACAAAGCCGCATACCTCCCGGATTATGTCCCGCACGAACTTGGTGTGCTTGGTGAGGCACCCATGGCGCCAGCTGTGTCTTGGCTTGCTGACGTTCTTCTTCACTTTGTGGCCCTTGTTGGGGCCCTTGTTGAGGCCCACGGCCATGGATAGCGCAGGGTCATGGCTGCTGCTCTCCGATGTAGATGTAACCAACCGTCTTATTAAATAAGAAACACAGAAACATGTAAAGAGAAAGTCGAGAGGTCAGAGCTCAGAGCTAAATCTCACCCTTCCTTCTGCTGTCCAGCTTCGTGAAAGAGACCTACTTCCTGTCGGTTTGTTTTTTTTTTATAGTATGCTCGTCACTGTCTGAATGTACAGCCCCTAGGTCTTAAAGTCTTAAAGTATATGTTCCAATGCTGACTGTATCCTGAACACACAGAGATCTTATGGATTAAAGGCGTGTGCCACACCGCCACACTCTTGCTATGCTCTAATAGCTCTGACCCTGAACACACAGAGATCTTATGGGATTAAAGGCGTGTGCCACCACCGCCACACTCTTGCTATGGCTCTAATAGCTCTGACCCCCAGACAACTTTATTATTAACATACAATCAAAATAATATTTCAGTACAATTAGATTACCACCACACTCCGATGGCAGCCACGACAGGCCTCAATAACATTTTAAAATAATAAAACATGGCCAAGTGCTACACATCATCGACTGGACCGGCCTCGGATTATTAGAGCTTGATGGAAGGATTATTTTATATATAGGTGAATAGCAGTCTAATTAAAAGTGAGCTCAACTTCCAGGAGAGACTTTGGATGCATGGTGAATTAACTAATAATCAGCTTTAGAAAGTTATAAAATCTTTACAACTGCGATTTTCTCACCATTTGTCCTTGTATCAAACTCCTAAAATCATGAGATGAGGCGACGTGGGTCTGATCCACCACTGTCCTTTCTTCTGTAGCAGAGATGATGGCAGGTCTTGGTATCCGGCAGACCAGATCCCCTGGCCATTGGTTCTTGACCTATCACCAATGTGGCGTATGTGCTAATATCATTATGTTGTTTTTCTTGAATTTCCATACATCTAGGGCTGTAATTTAAAGAATTAGCAGTTGCAGAGATTAGCAGATCTTTTGTACTCAAAGTCATTTTAGAAACATGTGATTCTGAGTAGCTGGGGTGCAGCCCCTCTGCTTCTCTGAAGATATTTCTCTATTCAGCTTCCAGTTTGAGTGACTTCCAGAAGTAAGAGCTGTGCTACAGTGTAGTGACCATGGCACATACAAAGAAAATGCCTGATGGTGGGTCCTGACAGTGATGGGTAATGAATAGTGTTGTGTTCAGTCCGTTTGAACTGCAGGGAAGGTGGCCAGGCAGGACCAAAAGCTGGAGAACAGAGCAGCAGCAACACATGTGTGCACACATGCACATCCACAAGAAGACACACACAGACACACGTGCACACAGAGACACAACTTCAAGCTCCAATGAACACTACTGGATCTACTTGATTTTCCAACCTCTGTATTGAGCTGTGGAGACTCCCTGGAGCGTTATCCTATGAAAACAATGCATCTGCCTTGAATGTAAGAAAATTAAAGGACTGAAGACGGAACTCCAAGAGCAGAGAGAGATTGAATCCCATCTAGAAACTGGATTTTGCTGCGTGGCTGCCTCTGCTTCAAAGCCATCTGTGGCTTTCTGGGTATCTCACTCACACTTGAATTCTTTAACAACACACTCTTGAACATGCCTCAGGGACTCACTTTGAAATGCATCAAGCTGAAAATGGCCATGCAGAAGCACTTCCTCAGAGGACAGGCCTTCACTGGGCTCCATAACCACGGATCTCAAGCCCCACAACCTGCAGAGAATCACTGGCCCGGTCTGAGCACTTGGAAGGAGTCTCTCCAGACTGCTCAGCTTCTAAATCAGGTTTGCATATCCACTTGTAAATGGGGTCCCAGGACAAAGCAGAAAATGCTGTAGATGTTGCCTTTGCTTTAGTGGGATAAGAAGTTAAACTGGGGGTCAATAAAAGTAAAGGGAAAGAAAAATCATTTCCCAAACTCTTTCTAGAACATTCCTCCCCAGCACCTAGCAGGATATTATAGTTTATATTGCTTTCAAAATTCACACATCCAACTGTCTGTTAATCCACCTACTAATTTGAATACTTGAAGTCATAGGTTGGACTCATTTTAATGCGTTTCTGTTTCCAATGTCTTTTTAATGTGCTTTTGTGAATTAAACCTTAACATGTAAGGACACAAAGGCCTTCATAATGAGCTGTGTGGCTCTAGACAAAATGTGATAACAAAAGAATATACTTCTGAAAATAAATCTCAGGAGTATTCATTGTTAACAGTCTGATAAGTATGATGCATAAGCTCTCATTGCTAAAGTGGGGGGTGATTATAGTAATTTGGGTCATGGTTGGGTTGGTTATAAATGATACAATACAAATCAGCCCTTGTCCAAAGATAGTACTGAACACAGTGATTCAGCATGAAGGCTACTGTGGTCAAGTACTCAGGTTTGCTAGTGGCTGGTGAAGTTCATGTGCCTCTTCTGCCTCAGTTACTGCTTCTGTAGGATGGAGATAGCTCTAAGGCCGTGTGTCCACACTGTGGCCTGGCTAGGAGATTTCAAGGTTCACTGGGAGTGTGTGATCTTAGAGGAGCAAGCCTGTCACCTGGCCATCCCTACATAGATGGGAAAATTGCAGTCTCTTGTGACTAGACTTTCTCTGCATGGATGTCTATGCATCACATGTATACAGTGCCCAAGGGAGTCAGAAGAGGGTGCTGGATGCCCTGGAACTGAAGTTATGGATGGTTGTAAGCTGCCATCTTGGTCCTGAGAACCAAACCGAAGGCTTCTGCAAGAGCAGTCAGTGCACTTGATCAATAAGCTGGCTCTTCAGTCTCTCAACTTCCTTTTATTTTTAAAACCTTAACCTTTTGAATAATTATTATTTATTTATGCATAGACGTATGGGTCGGCACATCTACATGTGTACCACATATGTGCCTGGTGCCTGGGATGACCAGATGAGGCTTTAGACCGCCTTGGACTGGGGTGACCAGAGGTTGAGGGGTGCTATGCAGATACTGGGAACCAAACCCAGGTCCTCTGCAAAAGCAGCCAGTGCTCTTCACTGCTGAACTGTCTCTATGACTTCCCTTTACTCTGCTCGCATCCTAACTTCACTAATAAGTTGATGTTGACCTCGATGCTCCTGCATTTGTAGCTCTTAGGTTGAGTGGTGTTTACAAAGTGTTTCGATTCTACAGAATTATCGCAAATGCTTATTTGCAAGTTTCTAAATTAAATGTGTGCCCTTCAGCAGTAAAGCATCAACCTCCAGTAGAAGTCTGTGAAATGAACAAGGAACCTCCCGCTGGTATGTGGCAGGATTTCCACTCTATGAGGAAATGAGAGGTCGGGAAATGCCATGTGGAAAGAACACCACTCAGTGCATGCCACAGCGCGTACGAGGGGAGAGTCCACTCTTCCGAACACCGAGGTGAGTTCTGTGCTTGCAGACTGAGAGGTCGGTGCACACCCATCTCACAGGCTGCAGAAACAGAAACTTTTATCCAAACAGTGGATTACAGCTGTGGTTTCTATGTGTGTTCCAAACGTGTATTAGACTGTGCTGTTACGTGAAGTTGCCAGTGGTCAGGTTAGGAACAGAGTGACATCAGGGTGGTGGAATGATCCATCTGCTAAGAGTTACTGCTAAAGAGATCTTTGAGAATCTGCAGAGCGAAAGTATGACCCTCCTATTGATAGCATAATTACTTAAAACTTTTAATCAAACGAACATTTTCTGTGCGGTATTTATAAAATGAGTTTAAGAACAAGTTGTGAATTAATTAAAATTTATAAATTATCCAAATGCTTCTTGGTCTAATCACAGAATCAATCTTTATGCCTTCCATAAAATGATACCCTCAGCCATAGGTTTAAGTACCACCTATGACAAAATAATACATGTTATAATTTTTAAACCTTGATTTTATTTATAGTATAGTTGTTTTTTATAAGTAAACTCATTAAAATGTTTTCAAAACAAAAATTGGAGCACAAAAGGGTAGCCTTGGGTATCACAAATTGTCTCACATAAGTATTCCCCTAAATTGGGGACACTTGAATATTATTTTGTATGTCAATAGTAATCATTGGACTGAAATTCAAGTGATGTTTAATGCAGCAGATTAATCTTTAAGAATGAAACTGCACAGAAAATGACATTCAAAGCATGTGTGGCTCACCCCAATCCTGTCTCTCAGGAAGCCAAAGGAGGAAGTCTCCAGTGAACTCTCTGATCCAGCCTGAATTACAAAGTAGGACCTGGGGTCTAAAACAAAACAAAACAAAACAAAACAAAACAAAACAAAACAAAGCAGAAGAAATTTGGGCAGAGGGCTCTTCAGCAAAATGCTCTCTACCCAAGTATGACGCTTGTCAGGACTGTGGGTCAGGGCATCATGGTGGCACAAGCCCAAAGCACCAGCTGTGAGGAGGTGGGAAGACAGGCAGATCCCTGAAGCTTATTGGTCAACTACCCTAGATGACCCAGTGAAATTCAGGTACAGCCTGTCTAGGGGAAGATGGAGGGAGCAAGAGGGAAGAGGTACGATTGAGATCTGTGTAGATGGACAGGATTTTCAAAGAATAAGAGAGAAGTATGTTAAGAAGGTGGACAGCAGCCCTGAGCAGGGCCCTGGGTCTACTGTACTCACAGCCCTGGGTTTGAACCCCAGCAGGAGTAAAATTAAATATTAAATATATGAATAAAGCAATTTGAAATGAGTTGGCTGCATAATCTCAGAAGAGAAAAGTTACATCCTTCAGTATTTTTTTGTTTTTGTTTTTGTTTTTTTGTTTTTCGAGACAGAGTTTCTCTGTGTAGCTTTGCGCCTTCCCTGGAACTCGCTTTGGTGACCAGGCTGGCCTTGAACTCACAGAGATCCGCCTGGCTCTGCCTCCTGAGTGCTGGGATTAAAGGCGTGCGCCACCACCGCCCAGCTCATCCTTCAGTATTGAATAGAGGAAAAAAATAATCTTCTTTTAAATCTTCTTTTAAAAATTAAAGGAACAAGAAAAGTGGAGAGAGAGCTAGAAAAGACACACGACATTGACTCCAAGCCTCTGCCCACCCACATGCAAGTGTATGTGCACCTGCACACATACAGTAACACACACACAGGGAATCCTAGAGCAATGCAGATGCAGATGTGAGATCAGCGTCAATCACCACTGCTTTTCAATGGATGGAACAAAAGAAAAGAAGATGTGAAACCTGTAATGAATGTCAACAGAACTCATCTGCTGGGTGTAGATTCAGCTGGGTTTTTGCTTGTGTGTGCACAGGGACATCATCCTGCACTGCAGTGTTTCTGTCCTGAATGTGAAGCTCTCGGGCACACTAAGCTGCTCTGCAATGATGGCAGCTGTCCGGTTCTTTTTTACAAACACCAACCACAGTCAGAGTACACATTGAACATTCAGGAAAGGGGCAGTTGTGCAGGCTAGATAGATAGATAGATAGATAGATAGATAGATAGATAGATAGATAGATAGATCTTTAAAGGGGTGGGCAGCAGGTGGTGGTGGCCCACACCTGTAGTCCCAGCTACTTGGGAGGCTGAGACAGGAGAATCACTTGAGTCCAGGAGTTCTGGGCTTTAGTGCACTATGCCAACCAGATGTCCACATTAAGTTCAGCATCAATATGGTGACCTCCCAGGAGTGGGAGACTACCAGGTTGCCTAAGGAGGGGTGAACTGGCCCAGATTGGAAATGAAGCGGGTCAAAACTCCCATGCTGATTTTTTTTCTGTTAAAGGATATCAAGGACTTATTGAGATATAAAAAGGGGAGAAATACACTCATAGATACAGAACAAAGTTAATAATGGCCATTGTCATCCTCTGTTCTGCGAGGGGTGGGGGTGTGGCTGTGAATGGAACCAACTGTCTGGCCTCCAACCGCCCCAAGAGAGCAAACACATGCCCCTCCTCAGTTTTAAGCAGTCACATACCCAGAAAAAAAAAAAAAAAAAAAAAAAACACGCTTCTATCCGGCCAGATACCCCAAGGTCATTGGCAGAGCAAATTCCCACACCGCAGCTGTTAGGCATGGGGGTAGAAACATGCAAAGAAGAAATGCATGCAGCTAATGTCCTCACATTGAAAATAACTTAAAGTTGGATGCAAGTTGGTATTAGTCAGCTTTGTGTCACTGTAACGAAATACCTGGAATATTCAACTGAAAAAGTGGGAAGGTTTGGGGGAAGTTGTGGTTTCATAGGTTTCGACCAGATAGGTTTCTCCTGGATCCCCTTGCTTCTGGTCTGCAGCTGTGCAGGGAACAGTGCTGGGAACAGGGGGAAAGGAAGGTGTGAGGGACTCACATGCTCCTCAAGGGCAAGATCCTGTGACCCCCCATCTGCTGGACTTTCCCCTTTAAGGCTTGTACCACCTCCCATTGCAGTCTCGGGCTGGCAACTAACACATGGGGTGAGCTTGTCCAAAGCACCGCCTCAGGAAACCCTGTTCTGAAAGTCACGTGGGGTCATTTGTGAGCAGGAGCATCCTCTGTGTTCTCCAGAGCCCCAGTGTCCAGTATATGTCCATGCTCTGATCTCCTTACCCTCATCCATCCCCCTACCCTGATGACCACGTACCCCACACACACATCCAGATCTCACAGGACAGTTCACCCAGTAAGAACAATTGTCTCCCAAGCAGAACAGGACGAAAAGTTTAAGCAGGATCATTGAATCTCTTTCTGCTACTGGCTGAATGTCTACAACATGCAAATGGTGTGTGTGCACTGGGTTCTTGTAATCTTGTAGGCAAAAACAGCTCACTCTTACTTACAGGGAGACCAGTGTGATGATATATTGTGTACACTAATAAACTTGCCTGAGGGTCAGAGGACAGAGCCAGCCACTAGTTCTATCTCTACAAAATCCTCAGTCTAAAGAGAGTGAGTTCCTGTTTCCTCACACCTTATATACCTTTCTCTGCCCTGACATTTAATCCTGCCTGGGATTAAAGGCATGTGCTTCCCAAGCAAAGGCATGAGATCTCACGTGCTGGGATTAAAGGTGTGGGCCACCACTGCCTGACGTCTATGTCTAATCTAGTGGCTGGCTCTGTCCTCTGATCCTAAGGCAAGTTTATTAGGGTACGCAACATATCACCACAGACCAAGTTGAAATGGGTCTACACATCAGAACAGAGGCTAAGTAAACATTCTGAGACCACAGTGGGGAAGCATGCAGCCAGGATTTGAACCTAGGTCTCTCTCCAACATGTCACCTACCGTATTACTACTGAGAATATCACATATTCCTTCTAGAATAGAGAAAAGGTAAGAAAAACTAGACTTCAATTCAGCAGGACCTACACTTTATCTATCCCCACACTGACTTTCGGGATGTGACTTTGTCAATGACAGTTGCACATGGGCCTCTGTGCAATTACAAAAACTCATCCTGAACCCCAGCGTCACAAAAGGAAAGTCTGATATCACGCCCAGCACCTATGAGCTTGACGTTCACAGCTGGAGTATCCAACCATTTCCAAGGTGCTCAATCAAAAGTTCAGTTCATGCATTCCATGGAAGCTGTCTGTGTGGACATATATATCCACACAAATGGTCAGACATCTAGAGAATTCTCATGACATCATACTCAGGGATGGGTCAGGCTTCTAGAGAACATGACATGCATGTCATATTCAGGATGTGCACCTACACTCTTGGTTGAGCAGATGTATATTTTAAACTACAGCTTGCTGGCTTGCCATGGTGGCTATGGTGATGGGCTGGGAGAACCACCCACAGTCATTGACAAACCTGCAAAGACAGGAGAGACCCGCCCGCCTGCCTCCACTTCCTGTCCATATGAGTCACGGCAGCCCCTGGGCTTCAGTTCTCCCCGTACTGGAGCTAGAATTAGAGGGGTGCAGGTGTGGCCACCCCCTCCACTCCGCCTGCTTACCTACCTCAGCTCTGCCATGGTTCCCTTTCTATTTGGGGACAACTGAGTCAACTAACACTGAGTAATGCTGCTGACCCAGCAAACTACCAGCACCTTTGCATCCTCCTCACTTCCTGTTTGCTACAAAGAAAAGAAAAACACTTTAAGAAAGTTATGGTGCTGCTGGGCTGCAGTGAAACATGCTGCCCTGGGGATAGTCTACATTTCCATCAGGCTCACTGGTAGGAGGTTCTCAGACTGCACCAAGAGCATCTACCTCGGTTAGTGATAAGTAAAGTAGAGGCCGAGTCTGGGAATGGTGATAAGTGAGCATCACACACTCTAAGTGTGTCTTACCAAGGCAGTTGTACTCTCAGGAGTTTGCACTGGGAAGTTCTCAGGGAAAAAGATGAAGTTTAAGACAAGAGAATTCTTGGCATTCTTACTGCAATAACAAAACAAAATGAAAAGAGTCTGAACCTGAGGGGGGAAAAAAGGGATTTGACAACAAGCAGGCAAACATGGAACTTATGTGCCTTTCCAGATCACCCAAAGTAGCTCATCAGGAGACTGGACTGACATGAAAACATGCTCCAACAATAATTAGAAAACTAAAAACAGCTATTAAATGTGTGTTGGTGTCTTTTTCGCATGACCTACTGTCTGGGTATCCAGGAAGTCTGATGTTTAAAATGTCAGGTGAACAGGGAGCAAATGTGACTTTGACAGATGAGTTACATTTGGATGATTTTGCACTGGGGATTTGCTGCCCCTCCACCACTCATCCCCCGACCCCTTTACTCCCCCCCCCCACATCCCTGTCTCCTCTCCCAACTCCCATGAAGGTCTCAGACTGGTTTCCCCCAGAGTCCCACCTGGCTAGAAAGGCACACATTGTCGTGATAAAGGGCATAGTGGTTTCCGGATGTCTTCACAGGAACCTTTCAAGACGCTCCTGTTCCTGACACCCAAATAAATCTTGTCAGGCAGTTTCTCAGGGTCAGAGCATCATGTGCAGGGCTCTGCATGAAGCCACGGTTCTTGTCAAAGCAAATGTGTTCTGAATCAGTTTTCCACACATCCTGGCCATTTTTATCCCTCTTGTCTTAGTGAAAGGGATGGGAATCTGGGTGCCCTATGGCATAGCAGCATGACCCCAGGTCTCAGAATCCAGAAGATGATTTGCCAGGGGAAGAGAGAACCTCAAGGAATGGAGTTTTTATCCTTTCCTTCAAATAGAAAGTTCTAAGGTACCCAGCTGATTATATCCTGATCTTGATGTCACTCTGGTATCCAGGGCACAGATGTCAAACTGCACTGTACATAAAAACATGCAGGAAAGCTGAGCAACACACACATGTCCTGTGTGGATAACAGTCTTGGGTATCTGATTCCTTGATGTATCCCATGAGAAAATCCTACATGGAGCCTCAACAGATCCCAGTGTAGCATGGCTATCCCAGGCAGTGTCCATATGGGGAACCAAATAGGAATCCCTTCTGCCTCATGGAATGGTCTCAAAACTGATATGTAAAAATAGACACCAAGCTTAAGGTAAGCCTTAGATTATACGCCACTGTACTGTTGCTATGCAGGGCGAAGAAGATGCTGAGCGTGTCGGCAGAATCTGCTTTTAAAAGGACATGACCAGTAGCTCAACCTGGCAGTGTTTCGATGTCTCACGCCCTGTGTGGGGCAGGTGAGAGAGTTCTGGATCAGTGGGAAGGGCTTACAGCTTCCTCCCGTACAGCAGCTATTTGAACACAGCGCTCTGGACTCCAGGTGCTTTGGGTTCAATCTGGTGTCATTTGTTTTACACCATCCTGAGTTCACTTCTAGGTGGACTCCTGGGAACATCACAATGTTTTTGAAAATCATTTCACTTCGAAACCAGAAAATGTTTGATGTAAATGTGCCCATGCCACTTATTACCAGGCCGGTTATGAGCAGGTTAATCTACTTGGGAGCCTGTCACCTTGGGGTTAGGTCACTCTATCTTGTGCAGGCTTTCCATGGCTCAGAACTAAACAGCGACACTCCCCTTTCCACGGGAGGTGCCTTCTGCCTCACAGATTTGTTGAAAGTGTTACGTATCAAGCCTTTCTTGGGGATGTGCCTCAGTGGTGGAGTGCTTAACTAGTATTTGTGAGGCCCTAGATTCTATTTCTAGTCTGACAAATAATAGATATAGATGATGATTGATGGGTAGATTAATAGATGCGAGATAGATAGATGATAGACAGATGATTGATAGATAGATGGACAGTCAGATAGATAGACAGATAGACATACAGATAAATAGAATAGATTATAGGTCAGCTGGATGAATGGATGGATGGATGGATGGATGGATGGATGGATGGATGGATGGATGGATGGATGGATGGACAGATATGTCTTCTGATAGAGTGTCTTCTGACCTCCACAGGCTCTCAGTGACGTGCATACTTGTGAGTCACACACACACACACACACACACACACACAAGCATATACGCAATAAACAGATAAAATGTAAGGCACAATGACTATAAAACCATCTCAAATTCCAACTCCTTGAATATTATCCAGGGTTGCTCACTTGTTTGGAGTCTAAAGGCAGGAACACTGCAGCCATTGCTTCTCTCCTCCCCCCACCTCCTCATGTAGCCATTTCCCATCAGTCGTCAATACAGCTAAGGCTGGAGTTTACCATGGAAACTGACACAGATGCGAGAAAACCGCCTTCTTCTGGAGAGATGGATACCATCGCACAAGTCTTCTCGTAGACACGAACCTGCAGTGGCTGTGGCACGCCTGCCTACATGTTCCCCAGGCCACTCTCTCCTTCCCTCCTCCCTCCCTCTCCCTTGCCCTTCTCTCCCCTCGCTGCCTACAGCATTTTCTCCTAATCTCTCGCTAGGTTCATCTTTTTCTCCTGCACCTTATAGATGTGGATTCATGATTTAAGACTCCGGCCAGCCTTCACTTTCCCAAGAGTGGTTTTGTTTTTTTGTTTTTTTTTTTTTTTTTTTTAACTACTCTAGGCTCACTCTGAGTTCACAGATAGGAGCTGTAGTTTCAGTGAGTCTTATCCTAAAATTCCTATTTAAAATTGAACCTTTCACTGGGCGGTGGTGGCGCACGCCTTTAATCCCAGCACTCGGGAGGCAGAGCCAGGCACATCTCTGTGAGTTCGAGACCAACCTGGGCTACAGAGTGAGTTCCAGGAAAGGCACAAAGCGACACAGAGAAACCCTGTCTCGGAAAACATAAATAAATTAAATAAATAAATAAATAAATAAATAAATAAATAAGGTTGGACCTTCCACAGCTCCTATTCTGTTTGCCCTCTGCCTCTTGCTATGGTTTATCACTCAGCACTTATCTTCTTGCCATGTAAAATTTAACTCTTATTTTTCATATTTATAAGTATGAAAACATGCCCATGAAATCCAAAGGGGAACATCATCAGACCCCTTAGTACAGGAGATACAGGTGTGTGTGTGTGTGTGTATGTGTGTGTGTGTGTGTGTGTGTGTGTGTGTGTGTGTGTGTGTGTATGCGTGCGTGCGCGCGCGCGCGCGCCACCAGGTGCTGGTGCTGTATCCAAACACAAATCTTCTGATAGAACAGTGGGCACTCTTAGCCCTAACCACTGCTCTATCTCTCCAGCTCTTAAATTTTGATTTAAAAAAATTGTTTCTAAGTTCTTGGGGAACAAGGAAACTTAAATGGCTTGTTTATTCCTCTTTAGCGTTGACTCATGGTTAAAGGATAAATAGCAATTGAGCGTTCATATACGGAAATGACAAAAGTAGTGGGAATATAATAGAGGAATAAAACTGGATGTTGTTGTTTAGAGGAAAGGGTGGTGGGGGCCAGGTTCAAGTGAGAAAATGACAGAAGCTTAAGCATATGCTCATAGGCAGGATGTTAATATGATTGGTATATCCACTACTGGCTGTATTATAGATAAGATTGAGAGTTAAGAATCATGGAAATAAAGTGACTTGGTTTGAGGAGGTGTTGAGTAGACGAAATAGTGGTAAGAAGTAGAGTTGCAGTAAAGAACGAAGAAGGTGAACATAGACGAGGAGAGATCTATAATGGATTTATTTTAGCAATTAGAGACTCGATATGAATGAAAATAATAAGAAATAATGTTTGAGGGATTGGGTAGTAACTACCAGCACAGAGGGCGAAGAGTATGACAGAATATGTTAAGGCACAATATACAAAGAGACTAGCAAGATGGGGGTATCAGAGTTTAAGGACTAGACTGCCAACTAAGGCACCAGATGCCTATTTAGGACAATATAGGCAAGCTGCGCTTCCCGTCTCACTACTGAAAGCACGGAGTGGATAAATGACATATGAGACGCTGTGTGAAGGAGCTAGGTAGGATATATATGTTCGAGAAGAGTAGAAATAAAAGAAAAGCGCTAGGAGCGACTAGGAAGGATTTGGATACCTATAAGAGCCGAGAACTTGTGAAAAAGAAAAATGGATATGAGGGAGTTTGCGGAAGTAGCGAGCGCGCAACTGTGATGGGGATCTGCTCCTGGCATCGATATATCAAGGCTTTTTTGGCCTGGTAGATATGACTAAGATAAAAGAGGTAGAGATTACAACTTGTTGAGACGATTGAGATAGCCAGATGCATGGTGAGAAACTATGAAGAGATGAAATTAAATGATTGAGAGAGAGAATGGATATCATTTAGTCGCAGCATAGATGCTGTTGAGGGACTTTGAGTATGTAGTTAGAATATGAAAGCATGAATCAGCGAAGAAGAGAAGATGACAGCACCACAGAAACACACAGGCAAATAACTTAGTGGAAGGTAGAGTTGTCAAATGGGCTCACTCGACAGTTGAGCATTAGGTATGGGAGTCAGCGAAAGTGCATGCTCGCAGACTCATCTTTCATTATTATATGAGGGGCGAGCATCGTTAGCAAGATAAAAGCGAATGAATGCGTCAACCTGTACTAACGTTAATGCGACTCGAAAAGGAGAGATATAGGCAAAGATCAGGTGTGACGCATAAGGTGATTATAAATGACCGGATTGATAGTATCGTGAGATGAACATCTAGGCGTAGGCACTGCGCAGCACGACACTCGCGAATAATGCAGCAGGTACGTGAAGAGATATTAAAATGAAAGCAGTGGGAAGTTGAAATTTCATAGAGACACCAGGAATACTTAGAGAACTTGCATATGAGAATAAGATTAGCATAACATTGTGAGATAGAAGCGCAGATCGTAGCAAGAGATGTATTTAATGCTCACTCCTCTACTTCTGCATTCACGCATCTTCATAGTAGACGGAGAGACAAACGCTACGTCGCATCCACACGATCGCGCACTCGCTCTACTCCTACACCCTCCACGCCTCGCCACGCCTCGATCGCGCTCTCACGCATATTCCTATAATGAGTAGGTAACTGCATAGGTGTTGTGGTTGAATGTTGTTAGTGTAAGCTGATAGAAATGGTGCATTAGCCCGATGCCACAGGAAGAAAGAGTTAAGTATTTCACTACATTGCAAGGCAACATGTGGAGGAACTTAAGTAGAAGTCAACACTGAACTGATTCTAATCAATAGAGTGAGTAAAAGGATTGAGCAGAGAGAACAATGTTTAAGACGAAGGAAGCGAGGATGAAATTGTTGATGTGTGGGACTTCTACTTTCTTAGTGTTCGTATCGAAATCTATATGATCGTAGAAATTTCTATCGGGGTGCTGACTGAATTCTACGACAGCGAAGGCCATGGCTAAAGATCATCGTTAGGAGTGATTGTGATGATAGAAGAATGTCAATGATATTCGCGGTGGAGCGTGAGTTATGGCATATAGCTGTGAGATGAGCGGAACAGCACTATGGAACGCGTTAAAATATAGCACTGATAGAATTATACTCAAAACATGAGATGATGCTAGTGATAATGAGCAGAGCTGACAGCATAATCAATCAATGTCATTGAGTGTGCTATATATGAGCCTAACAGCCAGACAAAAGTACATGAGAGAAGGTGGTCATATTTAAATCGCAGATAATAGGAGCACTCATTCGCGAAGACGTCGCTGCGTGCATTAACTCATGGTAGAAGTGGCATGTCAGGAAGAAGGAAACATATCGGGAAGGGCAATGGGTCGTATGTGTTTAGGCGGTTACCTAATCTGTGTGTTCGAGCGCATTGAGTTTCGGTTTGAACCAGCAAGTATCTTCTTAGTGGAGAGTTAGAGCACTAGAAAGAGACGCTTGACGCTGTGGTACAGTTAAGAGTGAAACTTTAGCTAGTACTATGAGTCGAACCAGGACAATCTTGAAGAGAGTAAGGTAGATAGGTAGTAATGCCAAGGGGATGTGCAGGAATATGGTGATTGTGTGGAATGCAGAAGGAGGATAACAGCTCGAGATCATCTGATCGGAGTGCGGAGGGCGTTGCGTGGTAGAGATTACGTCAGTTATAGCCAGCTCGGGAAGTGGTTTGCAAAGTGAATTGGAAAAAGTTCACTGACATTTGTTGAATATGCTGCGGGACTGCATCTCAGTTGCGATACAGAGTGTTCCTCAGTGCATTGGTCCTAGCTGGTGCTCTTACTGTTTTCCGTGGACACATGATCTAGGGACATCAACAGAGGTTCGTGCTGCATCATCTGTCTTTGCTCTATACAACTAAATAGTGATTTCCTCACAGGAATGGAACCGAATCCGGAACTAGCCAGGATGATTATCAGGTGAAAGCACCGTAACGAGACGATAGTTATTTGTGAATCGTACGCTGGTGAGGATGATTTACATCTCCGCACTAGAAATGAGCTGACCATGGGAGTGTGGTAGTTGGGAAAATATAAGAGAATACTGGGGATAATTTATAGCTTAATACGTATAAGCATAAGTAACGCTAGTAGTCTATTGAGATGGGTAAGGTGTCTATCTGAAATAAAATAAGGCGCCCTTCCACCCTAATGCATACACCGCGGAGTCCGACTCATAAGACGGAGCTGCGGACAGCATCACTCAGTAGCAAGAGCTCGTGATCCTCTTGATTAGGAAGTAGGTGTGGGCGATTATGTGTGGATAGAGAGTATGACTCCTACTTTAGTATAGATTTGGTATATTATGATCACAATTGACGGTATAGATGGCTTATATAGCAGGACACCATGCGAATCACTCGCTTAATCGGACGTTTCTCCCTACTCCTTCTTCCCTGAACATAATACAGAACGAGGCCTAAGCATGCCCTGAGCGGTGAGGCAATGAGAGAGAGGTTGATAGAGGACACGCTAGAGTAGGTACCGAACGCAGTATCGCAAGGCGCGAATACGGCTCCATGAGCGTTCTCGGGATGGCGAAGGACATGGTGAGAATATTTTTCTATTGTGAGGTGGCGCAGAGAGTCCTCCTTAGCACGAGCGCTGGGAGAACCATACTGAACGATACACCTGGAACGGATGAGAGATACAGAGTAAGTTGGTAATGCTAAAGAGTAACATATGATAAGATAATTTTGATGCGCGAGTGAGAGATCGGTGGTAATAGACAATAGCTATCAGTAAGCAGCTCGATGAAAAAGTTGTCCAGATAAGGTTGTTGACATAGGCACTATTGACCGATAAGACGGGCGCGGTGTGCACGATACGGTAGCAGGCGCAGGACCCGCGATTGCATCATGTACATATGTCAATAGCAAGTGAAAGACATACCCGTATGCATATAAAGGCTGCATGAATCGTCTACACCATTTACAACAAGGGGCGCTGAGTTGTCTCGAGGCGATTAACAGTAAATAGTCAGCAGTAGACAGTGTGTAGAGTCACTCTTCTATGCCTTACTTGATCTGCATTGACCGTGTAGGAAAAGCAGAGATTGAGGATCTCTAACGTAATCGATTTAGCGGTACAAAGGACAGCCTAATCAAATCAGCAGCGCGAGTATGAGAATACAGGGTAAAGATAGGCGGGAAGTAACTTCTCGGGATAATATGCCATAGATAGACTAAGTTCTGCTGATGACGTCAAGTCTAGAACCGTAGACACACACTATAGTTACAGTGAGCAGCGAATGATGACACTGTCTGACAATTGCGGAGACCCTTCACGTAATGGAGCTCGAGTGACAGCTTGCCAGGCTCGAGTCGACGTGCGACACTACTAGGGTCCGGAGAAAGAGACAGTACGCGATAGATAAATGACCATGAACCCCCCTATCCCCCACCGATCGTGGGCCCACTCCCTCCATCTCCCACCCTCAGCCCCTTTATCTCCCCTTCCCGCCGCCCCCCCTCCCCCTCCTTGTTCCTCCCTCCGCAGCACTAACGCCTGTTTTTGCCCTAATGTTCGCGACCATCTGCCAGTCGCCCGACTTCTCCTCCGTCTTCCATCGCTCCCGCCCCCCAACCATGCGGGCACCTCGCCGTATCCACTGCAACCACACGCTGCACGACCGCGCGCCTCTCCCAGCAAAATACCCCGCTCCCTTCCCGCCCCGAACCCCCCTTAGCCCCCTTCCAAGCCAGCCCCCCCCCAAACCCTCCAACACCACCTGCTTCCCCCTACATACTTTCAATAACATGTTCCTCTGCTGGCGGTCTGGCCGTCCACCCACCCATCCCACCTCAACCTCAAAGCAAATCGACAAACCACTGCTACAAGCCCACATTCAACTATATACGAAAAGAACAAATAGACTGAACTACTACACACCCAAAGTTACATCACCACTCCACCCTCCGACGCAACGGTAAGAACTAAGATCACTCATCCGCACTCACGAAACTTATGTACGGATAGCAAACTAGGTACGACTCATCCCAGGAGTTAGACAATATATAAAATCACGCCTCTAATAGAACCATAGTCACCATAACCACTCTATAGAAATCGCACTAAAAAGAACTAAATTAAACTCGCATACCTTAATCAGGAATTCCAGCACCTTGAACTAGATCTTGGCTCCACAGATACAATCTCAACACATACGGGACTGGCCCATACACGCGAAGGCGTCTTCCCTTTCTTCCCAACTCAATATAATAGCTTTCCCCTTCTCGTTCATCTTGGATTCAATAAGCCACTTGTATCCCTTAGAAAGAACAGGTTAAAAACTACTGTCTTCCATAGCCTCTTGAATAGTCAGCACATGACAGATAAATAGTACGATTTTAGCAACCACCATATAGGAAAATAGTAGGTACATAATATGATAGTAATACTGTGCGTACCGGCAGAGAGAAGGGCATACAATATTAATAGGAAGTATAAGACAGACAACGATGGTCATAGTTGGTCTCCTTGGTCGTCTCTCACTGCTCGCTCTTGATCCGCCCTGGTTTCTCCTGCTCTCCCCATCAACCTCCTAAACTCCAGGAAGCTGCTCCTCCTGATCACTCCACGAGAGGTCTGTCTCCACCTCTCTCCGCTGTTGACCCCCTGTTGCATTTATTTCGAATTGTTATGAGAGACAATGAAGCTCATTAATCACACTGACCATACTGTGACACAACTGACTCCACTAACTGGAGTATCAATATCTATATACTTTATTGTTTTGTTCACATACACATTAGTCAAATGCATTTTCTAAATTCCAGATGAGGCTGTTTTCCTTATCTAATCTATTTGCAGAAATAAATATAATTATACTCAATGCATACCTCTAAATAGAGTTTTTAAATTAAATGTTATTTCGCTTCACTATGTGCTGCACCTCCGCTGCTCTCTTCCCCACTTTTTTGCTCTTGGTCCCTCGGCGCTGCCTGTGACACAGATGGCAAACTGTAGGGACTTTCCAAGGCTACAAGAGCTTTGGGTCGAAGAGTCAATGTGAACACCCACTGCTTCAGAGGGTCGGCACGAGGAGCACTATTCCAACGCACGTCGCATCTGGGATTGGCTGTGGATTCAACCTCTGGCTGTGCCAGGCTTAATGCAAGCCTCACCTGATCTCCTTTCGACTCCCCGCCCCCACAGCGTCTCCCTCCTATGTGTTTGATCAGCCATCACAAAGACAGCGATTTGTTCACTACAGCAGTCAGGGCATACCCTAAGGTGCACGCACAAGAGATCTATCAGAACATAGTAACCCCACACCTTCCTAGGTGTTACCATGAAAAGTCACATCTGAACGTGTTGGGGTCACACAAAAACCTTGGTTTGGACACCCAAAAGAGACAACATTATCCTCTGTAGAGTGATATGTGCTGGCGGCTGGGAGTGGCACACCACCCGCCATTTACATACAAAAACTCAGGAGACACGAGGCCAGCGCACCACCGCCGATTCTCAGCTGAGTCCCTTCGAGCCAACGCCCCCTGCGTCCCCAACAGTGAGTTCAGGAAACGCCCAAGGCGCCACAAGCTATGCACAAGAAACCCCCCTGTCTCGAAAAAAAAAAAAAAAAAAAAGAGTGATATGTAATTAGTGATGAATATAAACTAATAATCCAGTCCTACATTCCAAGGGAGGTGAGTTACTCAGTACCACATTACTGTAATGAAATCCCCAAGGCAAGCTACTTTTGATTAAAAGGGTTTGAAAAGCTCACAGTTTGGGGAAGCTGAAAGCCCAAATTCACTTGATCCCTTTGACTTGTCTCTGGTAAGGACCTCATGATGGACGCTGGCACAGGATGGTGGGGGACTATGGAGGCCAAAGAGACCATCTCTTGAGACAGGACTCCAGATGGCTTGCTCTTCTCAAATACATAACCCAAGAGATGCACAAAATCCCTTAACCCCTACTAGATGGAACCCTGCCGATGATCTATGGCTTTCTACCGGGTCCTACATTTTAAAGCCTCCATCAGAGGACCCTTTTGGGGTCAAGGAAGATAGAGTGGTCATCGTATAGTAAAAGATCACTGGTGCAGGACTTCTGGCTCATAGCTTCACTGTGTGACCTCAGAGTCTTGCCTCTGCCTCCTGTAAAAACTGAAGGATTTCAGAAAACATGGCAAATAGCAAGTGTCCAGTGGATGCTGTGGGTTTTATCAAAAAGTCTGCACACGGATCTTCCCTCTTTCTTAATTAATTATGCCATTCATCTCCCTGGTTACATTTTAGAGGGCCAGGCAGAAATTAAACATTTAGAAGTTACAGTTAGCTTATTAATTGGTTTTGTTTAGTTGACATTCTGTGGGAGTCAAATCACTTGCCTTGGAAATGTGGGTTATTTTAACCACCATGAAAGACAGACATGAAGTCACTGTTTTATATTAACTTTCAGCAAGTACAGAAATTCCCAAATAATATTAATAAGAATGTGAAAGAATTATTTTTTAGTTTTTCTGGAAAAACAATCAGGTTGCCATGATAACTATTTATGAATTTTATTTAGGAATCACATGCTTGAGAGTATCAATTAATTTCTTCTTGATGAACACTGAGCTGGGTTTTGCATTTTATTCTGTAGTAGGAGCAGGGACTTTGGTCTTAGTGCATCAGGCTTGCTCTCTCTCCCCAAGGTCATTAGTGAGGAAGGCATAAACAGAAGTATGCTCATACGAGGGTCTGAACAGGTGCTGCTTATCTTCTGGACCCTGCTATCTCTGACTCCTCCATCTAAATAACTGTCCAAACTCACACATAGCATCTCTTAAAGATGATGTTGAGGTTTCCCTGAATGGGGAGTCATGTAGCTTCCATGCAAGGGAAACCCCTCTGTCTCATATCCCAAGTGCTCTGGGTTCATCTATGGATAGGGTGCCATGCACTGGTCACTATGGATAGGGTGCCATGCACTGGTCACTATGGATAGGGTGCCATGCACTGGTCAGTAGCTTCTGTCAGCATCTCCAAATAAGCGACTGATAGCCTCCGCCCTATGCACTGCTTCCCTAGAGCCTTGCCCGTAGCTCTGAAAGCTGAGCAGAGCAGCAAGGGGGTAGGGAGGCTTGCGTTCATAGCTTCTATTTTCTCTCCACACTGTTCGATTCCTCAAACCACACTAATGGGCCCTGAGGTCATAACAAGCATTGAGGACAACGGCTTGTAGATAGCTATTTCTTACCAGCTGAAGCATTCCTGACTGTAGCCACCATTTGCTGGTGTTAATGTCAGTGGTCACATAATTACTCAAACCTTCCTTTTTTTCTTCAAAGAAAGAAAATATGATTATTATGAAAGGAAACTATTGTTCTCAACTCTCTATCAAGTGTGCAGTACTGCCAGGGAGACTGACATTTGAGGCATCCTGGCTCCCTCTCCCCAGAACCACTGCCCAAATCCTCTTCACTGCCATATAGTTCGGATCTCCACTACAAACTGGCTCAAACATCATGTGGATTCCTACTGTAGCTCACCATCTTCAAAAATGAAAACTGCCAATAGGTACTTCATAATTGCTGTTCTCCCGTGTGAATCTATGAGTAGTCTCCTTCCCAGACAGCAAGGATTAGGGAGTGAGTTTCTTCCACTTCCCCACACCAGTGAGCAGTAGATGGCCTGAGCCTCAGTACTGACCCCAACCTCTTGACTGCCCTGTAGAGCACAATGGGAGGTCCTGACCAATGCTATTAAAGGAGCTGGTAATGTGCTGGTTTAATCTAGATTATATTCTTGAAATTGTAATCCTCCTTGGTTCTCCAGAATACCTGAATCATTCTGTGGAGTATTATCATGGATCAGCAAGCAATTATTTCTGAGATTAAACCTACATGGGCCTTGGACTTGCAGTAACAGACAGTGGGGATGTAGGCACATCCACCTCTGTTGTTCTGTTTTCCCCAGAGGGTCATAGGTTCTGCATTTCCCTAATCCATCAGTGACAGGAAGGCATTAATGTCCCTTTAGAAGGAAGAAGCCTTCAATGTGAGCTACAAAAGCTGACTCCCAATTGCAGGGCACTGACATTTCCCAAGTAGCCCTTTGAAATACCCTGATAAGAATAGCTTTGAATATTAGTGCTTAGAGATAACACACTCAGTATTACCTGGAGATGTCTCCTCCATTTGTCCCTCACTTTTCACTCTCTTCAGCAATGAGAGTGCACATGTACATGCACATGCATACACATATGCACACACACATACATATACACATGCACACACATAGATTATATGCACATGCAAACCTACACACACATACACACAGATGAGCACACACATACATACACATAAGCATGTATACATACCTATGCATGTACACACACACACACACACACACACACACACACACACTGCATGTACACCCATTAGCTTCTTTGAATGCTCTAGTATTGCCAACTACTATTCAAATTAGCTGCCACATGTCTGGGATAAAATAACAACAGTGAGAATCCCCTTCCTTCAGCTTCCTCATCCTGGTTCTCAGTACATGTCTTAATTTACCTTCCGTCACTGGAACTATATACAGTTTAGAATCCCTCCTCCCCTTTTACCAGCAGCCCCCAGAGCATCAACACCATGAGGACGTTAATGAACATGTCCTGACTGCTTTGACTACCTTCCCTGGAAAGGGGGCTCAGTGTGTGTGAGTCTATGTAAAGAGCGCCGCTCTCTCTTGCCACCAAGTGTGTACAGAAAGGAGCAGAAATGTTGATGCAAGTGGGGAATGCTCAGAGCCTCAGCAACCATCGTCAGGGCCATGAACTTTATTCAATGGTTCATCTGCAACTCCAGCCCTAAACTGACCATACAGTATTCAGGAATTCCACCCCCCAAGGACATTGGGGTCACAATCTTATGGAGCCACCAAGTCAACCAAGATATGTTCAAGCACACCACTACTAAAGTCCACACAAAGCAATTATGTGGGGAGAAGGACTATACAGTCTTGAAGATGTCACAAAATGGGGTCTGAGCTGCTTACATCATGAAAGGGTATGTATGTACACTTGCCTCCCACCACCTACTTATGTCTCAATTTAATCTCCCTCTTCGGGCACTAGGAATCAAAATGCTTCTCTGAATTGACTCAGTCAAGTGGCTGTTAGAGGTTTTATTGCCACCAGTTATCATTGGAAAGATGAAATAAAATGGAAACCTGGCTCAAATTTCATTTGCAGTTATATTTTTATGAAGACAGTTAATGACTTAAGGTCAACTCCATACAACATGTCATCATTCCTAATAGCAGTAAAATTTCACACAAAGTGTATCAATTAAAGTATAAAAACAAGATATTTTAATGATGTACAGAATATTAATTTGTGACATGGTAGCCAGGAAAAAAAAATAGTATTTATATAACAGTGGAACAGGCATAAACCCATTCTTAGTCCTCTGGTGACTAACACTAGTTCTAATAGGAAACATGAAAATGTCTACAGAAAAATAATCTGAAGAGGTAAAGCCAAATATAAAGATAAAATGTATTCAGAAATAACCATCTCTAGGGGTAAAGAGACATACACTTGAGTTGTGTATGTTAAATCCTATGAAAATAAAGAATATAACTATAGATTTCTTTACCAGTAGGAGCCATTAATTCCCAAGCACTTCATGAGGCATATTTTAATAAAACGGATCATCGTATGTCAAGTTTAGTATTGGTGACCTATCATGTTTGTTACTGAACCAAAAACACATAATTACATTTTCAGAGTCTGTACTTATGTGTCATTGTGAGTGCACATGCAATATGTGTGGATGGGCAGGGGACACAGAGGCCTTGGCGTTGGTGCATGGGTCAGAAGACAACCTGTAGGAGTTGGTTCTACCATTCCACCTTTATGAGGCTCCTGTAGATCAAAGTCAATCACCAGGCTTCTATGGCAAGCATCCTTACCTACAGATCCATCTTGCTGGCCACATCACAGTCATATAAACAAAGCTTGTTGGCGGCGGCAGCAGGAATGTGGATTAATACCACGTATCCTTTTTTCACTATAATGGATTTCTATTTTTTCTGAACTAAGTCATTTTGCATCTAGTGGGGAGAAAATCCACACTAATTACCCCCATGTAGAGCAGTACCCATGCTTGTTTATGAATGTCTTCCAGGATGCTTCCCAGGGCCATGTGTGTCCATCAAAAATCCCTACAAGGAAACAGAGTTACTTCACGAAGAACTAAGTAGTTATTAGCACACACCATTGATGTGTGCTAATGGATGCAAAGGTCACAGTGATTTAGAGGTCAGTGTTTTGGACATCCTGAGTACCTGGCTGGTCTGTCTCTGAGTTACCAGTACCATCAATGGCAGAATTGATGGCAATGTGGCATGAAGTACATCCCACTTACACCCAGCTCATGACAGATATAAGTCTGTGCCCATTCAAGGGTGTAATTAACTTAAGATGCATACACCTAATCCAAGTGATATAGAAGATGCTTGTAAAGGTTATAGCTTAGAAATAGATGTGAGATACAGGAAACCTGTCTTAGGATAAGCTTAAACGATCATGTATTTAGTATCTCAAAGTGATCCATTGCATGAACCTGTTCAGTTCAGCTCTATTCCCAACATTCAGGACATGGAAAGTGTATGCATTTATGGAGCCCATTGATGGAAGAATGGAAGGCAATTGATGTGCATATACCAATGTATTATCATGTTATTCAGCACAAAGAAGAATGAAATCCTCTCATCAGCAAATAGTGAGAAGTGAAAGACATTGGGTTAAGTGAAATAAGCCAGGCACAGGAAGACAAGGACTATACATCCTGACCTGTGTGTGAAAATTTAGCAAGCTCTGAGAGGTCAGAGGTCATGACTAATGCATGTTCATCAAAAACTAAAACAGAAGAACATGTAACTTTATTATGTATAAAAAAAAGAGTGGTCAGAATAAATCATGGAAAAAATTGATAGCTTTCCTTACATCAATAAACATAAATGGATGACTGGACAGAAGCCATTTACGAGTAAAGTGTGGTTTAAAGTCTATTTAGCAAGCTCATGTTTGATTTCTGAAAGGATATCCATACACTTTTCATAAAATCTGAACACAACTCACAAATGTTCTGGTATATATGCTAAAACATATCTCTAGTTGAGAATTGTTCTTTGGCTCTTCCACAGCATGGGAATGTGAGCATGTACAAGCACACACACACACACACACATACACACCTTCATAAACTCATGTACATAAATATGTATAGGTATAGATAGCCACCACCTTGACTACAATATGAAACTTCTCTGTACACCAGCAAAGATACTCCTTTTCAGTCTGACCTGTACCCTCAATGGAGGGTGGCAAGCACTGAACTACTTACTACCCTTGGAGTCTTTCCCTTTCTGGAATGTCACACTATGAACCTGTGTCATGTGTAGACTTCACTGTCTCTGGCTTGGTTTGGCTTAGTGTGCTTGAGGTTCTTTCATGAATGTGAGTAAGTGAGTGTATGGGTGTGTGTGTGTGTGTGTGTGTGTGTGTGTGTGTGTGTGTGTGTGCACCTGTATATGTGTGTGTCATTTGCTTCCTTTTTGTAAAAGGTTCACGTGTGGGCACACCCCAGTTTATTGCTCTACTTGCCACATGGTGGACATTTGAATTGTATTATTTACTTTCTGTAAATGAAGCTTTAAATGTCAGGTATGCCTATCTATATCCCCAGAGAGTTTCAGTTTTTAGAGGTAAATATTCAAGGCTAGCATTATTGAATTAAAAGTGGGTTTTGGCTTCATAAAATCCTTTTTGAAGGATTTAAATGAAATTTTCATTCCACCACCTAAGGAATGCCCAGCCTCTTCACAAAGTACCCCTGTCTTCCTGTCCAACAGGCAGCAGTTTGTAGAGGTTGCAAGATGCTGGAAGTTTATCTTTCTCTGTAGCTCTCTAATCACTAGCAATGGCCAACACATTGTAATTATCTAATCACTAGCAATGACTAACTCAATGCAGTTCTCTAGTCACTAGCAATGACTAACTCAATGCAGTTCTCTAGTCACTAGCAATGGACAACCCAATGTAATTCTATAGTCACTAGTAATGACTAATACATTGTAACTCTAGTCACTAGCAATGACAAGTCTATTGTAACCTGTTCTCTTTTGTACCATTCCTCCATCTTTGAAAACTGCCTGTTTTCCTGCCCTATAATTACATTGTCTTATTAAATTATGAATGTTTGATGAGCTACCATGAATACACTGGGTACATAAGCATAGCTAATTTAAAATTTGAAACATCAGGCTGAGCCCTTCACTCTGGCAAGTACTTACTTCCAGTATGTGGCTTTTGCTTTATTTATTTCAATAAATACTGATGTATTTAGGACACATGGATCATATATATCTTGTTCAGTTTCCTTGGAAGTACTTCATAATGTTCATGTGTCTGGTGACGCTTTTGTTGTTTGTCTCCCAATAACATCGAATAAAAATGGCGTGGGTGGTGTGATTATTGATCTTTTATGTCATCTTGCATGGATTTAAAATACTTAGGAGATAAACAAAGTCCACATCTGAGTATGCCTCTGTAGATGTTTCCAGAAAGGATTAACTTGTAAGGAAAGCCTCCCCGCCCGCCATTCAATGGTCTGTGGCATTGCTGGGACAAGGGAAGGAAAGGAGAAAACAGCAAGCTTAGCTCTCGGCTTCCTGGACACTGAGTGATTTCTGCTCTGCTCCACTAACCCTTTCCACCATGATGGACAGAAACATTGAAAACATAAACAAAATAAATCTCTCCTATAAGGTATCTCGGAATTGTGTCACTGTGAGGAACAGTAGAGAAGTCAACACAGTAGATAAAACCCCGTCTCTCCTGCTTCCTTCTTTCTTGATACTGAGAGCAAAAACTGCATCTAACTTTACATGTTTATATCAAAAGTTCTGTGTGTACTCTGTTAATAACATCTGCTTGTGTGCCATCTGGCCCCGGGTGCACATCCTCCATGCCTGACCCAGGTCATATGGTCTTGGCTGGGGCTGGCTAGAATTTACTTTCATGTATCTCTTTGCCTTCGTTAGTTATATAATCTTAAGTTTTCCTTCACATTCATTTCTGCTTTCACCTCCACCCATCCCTTCTTTTGATGACACCTTTTACTTTAGATAGTTTTTTGTGTGTGTGTGTCGTTATCCTTAACATGGAAGAAACACTTATTTCTCTTTGCTTTTTAATCCAATTTGACAACTCAGCTTTTAATTTCATCAGTCCAGATATTAATATTTCATGCAATTACTAATGTAGTTTAATTTGAACCTTAAATCCAGCTAGAATCTTCTATTTTTCTGTCTATTCCTTTGTGTTTTCTCTATTTCCTTAATGTAAAGTATATCTGTGGGATGACTCATCCTTAACAGGCCTGAAGGCCAGCCAGCCCAAATCAGTAATAAGATACTTTCTGGGAGCAAACCTGGGTCTGCCTAAAGGCCTTAGCAACGGCAGCTGAGACATGACTGGTGACAACCTGGACCAATGAGAGGCAGCCATGACACACCACCAGATGCATATTCATCAGACCTTCCCCCAGGGTGGGGTGGAGGGTATGTAAGGCTTGCCTCTTCTTGAATAAACTGACCTTGTTGTTTCAACATCCTCCCAGAGTCTGAGTCATTGACTCTATGCCTACTTGCCCCCCACCCCAAAAGGGAACAGCACAGGACCCTGCTACATATCTTTTTTTCATTAAAACCTCCACTTTGGCTAATTAGCCTGAAGTTTTAATTGTTTACTTCATTGGTTTTTCTGGAGTTTATGGTATTCCCCTTAATCTTACCACAACTTATCTTCAATTACTATCACAACATAACACAAATAATACAAATGCATTTAATACATGTGATGTGCAGTCCTTCTTGCTGATTTATCCACTGTACCACTACTATGTGTTTAATGTTTGCACATGCCATTCAATCCACGGCCCTATCTTATAATTTCACTTGAAACATGAACTACTGAATAGTGATAATGTGGGGAGCAGGTCCTGGTGGACACCAAATGGATGTTGTATTTTCTGTGCCTGACTTTTCTTCCTCAGTGCATATTCTGCATGCTTGTCTGAAAAAGGCTTTATTGATGCATTCACTGTCAGAAGACATGTGCAATAGATGTATAAGTGGGCTCTTGGGTAGCAGCACACTGATGTATACTGGAAAGTTACTTCTATGTCTGTCTCTTGCTCTGCCAGCCCTGGCCTCAGTGGGTCAATACGTGCCTATATTCTGCGGCTCTGGAACTGACACCAGGTCCGTGTGCTATAAGTCATAACGATATAAAGCCACTTATAGAAGAAAGTTTATTCTAGCTTACAGTTCCAAAGAGATAAGACTCCATCATGGTGGCAGGGAGGCATGGGTGATGGCAGGAGCAGGTAGCTGAGCTCACTCCTTCAAATACAAGCAGGAAGCAGAGCAGGAGGACTGGAAGTAGTGGGAAGATTAAAACCCTCAAGGTCCACCTGCAGTGGCATATTCCTCCAGCAAGGATGTACCTTCTACACCTCCTTGAACAGTGACACCAACTGGGGACCGAGCATTCAGACGTTGTAGCCTATAGAGGATGCTTTCATTTCACTTCACCACCCCAGGTGCACTCCGTGACTCCTGTAGCCCAGCACTGAACAATATCCACCCAGAGCATGGAGTTGGAGTGGCATACACTAGAGGAGGGCCCTCAGCATTCCTGCTCCATCCAAGGATGGCAGCCTTGGCATCAGCTCCTGTAAAATGTTAAACTTTGCAGGGAACTTGAGAAGTATTCAAGCTACAGTGTCAGGACCCCCCACATGGCTTGGGGGTGGGGGTGGGAGGTGCTGCTGCTGTAATTCCTTCTCTTCCAATCTTTCTTTGTCGTGATGTCTCAATATTATTTATAAAATTGTGAAAATAATATTATGAGATCATTCAGTGAGAAGACTTTAAGTCTGAAAAAAAAAATGTTAGTCCTGGCTTCCTTGATTTACAATAAGTAACTAGTACTTTTAATTTTGCTAGGGTATCTACAACTTAGAGTGGGCTGAGATCATTTTTTTAAAATAACATTTTATTTGTATGCGAACCAAGTGTTGAATTTTCACACAGCACATATTGTGACCTTTTAGAAGACTTCATTTTCTTCTGTGCCCTTTATTTTGAACAGAGAGAATTCACTTCACACTGCATTCTAGACTGATCCCAGTTCAGAGGCATTTTGTCATTAACACCAATATGCTGGTGTCGATATTCTATCAACATATTGTCTGCTTGATTTCACCCAAATGAGAGTGAGCATTAAGTTGTCAGAGGAAGGCTGAAGTCCGGCCGAAAATTATATTAGCGTTTCAGAAAATGATTGCTGTTTTCTGTCATCTTTGGAATCTCTACTGTACCTTCTGATAAATCATAGATTTGGAAGCTGTCCCATGAGTCAGCTCCCTCAGCTTGTCCTTGATATTTATGGGGGCTGAAGACGTAGGATTTATATTGCCATCCTCAATATTCAAAGAACACATAAGACTGTCTAGATGGGCAAAGATTTCCACATCGTTCATATAAATGTCTGCTTTTAGGAAGTGGGGAGTGAGAAGAAATGGAGCCATATATGTCTGCAGTTTCATCCACCCAAGGCAGAGGAAACACTTTCTTGCATGACAATGTTTGAAAAAAAAATCTGCCAAGAAACAACCCAAAAAGTAAATAATAATTATGAATTTTTCTCTAGCATATTTAGATACAACAAAAATATGACACTCCTTTTCAATTTTGGAGGGTTTTTTAAATTACTTATATTATTTTATGTATGTTTTGCCTGCATGTATATATGTGTACCACATGTGTGCCTGGTGCCTACAGAGACCAGAAGAAGGTTCAGATCCCTTAAAATTGGAATTGCAGAAATTGGAATGGCTGTGAGCTGACACATGGATGCTGGGAACTGAATCTAGTTCCTCTGCAAGAGGAGCCAGTGCTCTTCACCACTGAGCCATCTCTCCAGCCCCCACAAATTTACTTTTTAAGGAAAACATTAAATACCATGATAGGAAAACATTCCCCAGGGGGTTAGGAGGTCCGGCCCTCACTGGTACTGAGAAGCCTCCTTCTCAACTGAGCTATGGTCCTGCTGTTAGCTAAGACCTGCAGCCTGATCTCTTACCTAGCAGAGGGGTCTCCACACCTCACATGCTAGGTGGCTTCCTTCAAGCTACCTACTGTATCTACAGTAAGATGTAAACTCATCCTCTGTGTGTGTGTGTGTGTGTGTGTGTGTGTGTGTGTGTGTGTAAAACAGTGATTTGCATTCATTGGTTCTTATCACAGCCTTTAATAGATTCCTAAAATCTTTTAATGTCCTGATGCCTGACTCCTCTGTTCACACACTGCCTTTGATGTTCCCTTTTACCATTGTGCTCATAGACAACTCCATCTTTTCTTCTGCAGTGTGAGCTACATACTGCCCCCAGCACTTCATGTGGACTTTATATGTGTCTATTAATATGACCCTCCAGATACCCACATGGGGTTGACACTGCTTCTTCCTACTTAGTTCTCCGGATCCAACTCACATGCTCATCAAGAGCCAACTTTGGATCTGGGCTCTCACGGGCTCAAACACTACTGTACCTTCTCGGGGTTATAGTACACCAGCACTCTAAACCTCTCAAATCTAAGCTTTCCCAATAATTAAAGGAACTTTTGATCAACACTGGTGATCAAATGTGCCATCATCACTTAGGAGAAAAAGCAGTCAATATTCCTACCCAACTAAGAGGCCTGTGAGTCCAACAATGACCAGCATGACAAGATGTCCCCAGAGATGCAATAGAGGCACTTTTATCTTGAGGATAACAGCATGCTTTCTAATTAGACTTAGGCCCATCCAATAAGAGGTAATTTATTCCTAGTACTGTAAACCTAGCCAAATATCTATGATTAGTAACATCCAAGACCTTAGAGACTTATCTTGCCATTTTCCTAAGCAAGAATAATTTCTAACTGCACTCTAAATACTTGACCCCATACTCACAGACCAATGTAGTTCTCATGCTTTATCAAAGAAGTGTCTTTTTGCAACAGATGGAGACCATTACAGAAATCCACAACTTGTCAAAATACAAAGAATAAATGACTGTGTGGTACCCACCTCTAATTCATAAATCCAAATTCATATACCTAAATCATATATCCACACCTAAGTCTCAGAAAAAGTAAACCCTGGAACAGGGGGCTGAAATACTGTAAGAGACAGAGGACCAGGATGGTCACTGAGAGATGCTGTCTTCTATACAGGACAGAGAACCTCCCCAACTGAAATCTCAATAATATGAAAGAAGACCTGTATAATGTACCAGTTGCCATGCCAACATGGATTGGAGATATGTCACTATGGCCCTCCTCTAGATGAAGAGCTATAGGCAATCAATGCCTACGGAGAGAGGGAGAAGCAGTCACCCAATCCCAAGTGGTCAGCCCTAAACACATATACATATGAGCAACATTGAATGGGCTCAGCAAGTTGAATTTGTGTGTGTGTGTGTGTGTGTGTGTGTGTGTGTGTGTGTGTGTGTGTGTACAATACTAATTAAAGAAAATGAGGTCATGACTTTGGGGCGGATTCTGGGGTTATTACAGGAGGAGTTGGAGGGGGAGAGGAAGGGTTAGGAATGATACAGTATTCATGAATACAATTCTCAAAAACAAATTTAAAAATAAATATATGCAAACAAAGAAATCTTTAAAAATTTGAGCAAAGAAAATTAATAAAACAAAACCCAGTATTTTTCAGATGTCCACCTATCCCCTGCTCTTTCAGAGAGAGTGCATCCTTCCTAGTTCCATGAAGGCAATGATGCCATAGACACGGAGGCAGATGTAGTTGGTCCAGGAACAGTCTTTCTTGCACCTCTCCTTAGATGTTTGATGACTGGAAAACATGAACCTCTCACCTACTCTGCAGGGAACCCTCTACCCTCAGCTCCATTCCACACTACTCTCCAGTTACTGTTTACATTATTTATTGATTCCAGAAGCTGTTAGCTTTAACTTGGAAAATCAAGTCTATTCCTAAACAGATTCAGGCATCATATAGAGTTTCCTCACATCTGCCAGGCTTCAGTCCATCAGCACCACACACTAAACATCATGGGCAGAATGGAGAAATGTAGCAGGACACCAGCAGAAAAAAAATAAGATCTTTCATCAGAGAGAAAGGTAAGAAATTTTTGTTAGAACCTGCTGTCTACCATGTCATTGATACAAGACAACACCATGAATGAAGTCACACTTTGAATCATAACTGCTCAAAGTTTACTCTTGCTTGAGGAAAATTCTAAGATTTAATGCTCTGAGTCCATAACAGGAATAGAGGGACTCACTCCTGCCTGTCCCTTATAGATGTCAAGGACAGAAAGAGAAACAGACTCTCTAAAGTTGCTTTTCACTAGGGCTGGATGAGGGCTGAGTATGAAACACTCACCATGGAAGTGTGATGACCAAAGTTCAGACGCCAGAATCTACACAAAAGCTGAGTGGGCACAGCGCCTCTCCTGTTGTCCTAGCACTTGGAAGGCAGAGACAGAGGACTTCTGGACACACTGACTAGCCAGGTTATTGAAATCATGACGTTCTGGTTTTAGTGAGAGATTTCTGCCTCAGTAAATAAAATGAAGTGTGATCAAGAAAGATTCCCAACATCAACCTATGGCCTCCACACTCATTCACACACATGCAAACACATACACATACACAAAAAACCACCCTGTGATTTGATTTGTTCAGCTAGACAGTGACCTGAGAAGATGGTGAATTGACATTTTAAAAGTCGATCTTCCATCTCCTCCCCCATGAGCAGATCATATAGAAGAGCAATGTGAACAAAGGCTATCAATCATCTCACAGCTTGGGTTGTGTCCTTTTAGTCAGGTGGTTAGCTTGGTTTTGAGACTTAAGATGTCTGTGCCTTTCTTGTCCCTTGCACTCTGCCCTCATTCTGTGGGTGTCTGGACATAGGCACTTCTTAAAATGCTAAGTCAACCAATAGTGTCTGCTGGTGGCAACAGCCCTGTGCTCCTCCAGGGGTATGTGGACTGGGAAAGGTTAACTCAGAACAAACAAGCCATCAGCAATATGTGTGTCCTAAGATGGTAATTCCTTTCTACAATGTAGAATACAAATACATCTTTAAATACAAGGTATGGCAGGGCCCCACCCATTTCTGACAATATCATAAGCTACTGCCTAAGGAACTCACAGTTCCTCATCCCAGCATCTGATAATTAGGGACATTTGTCTACATTCTTGTTTTGAATTTCTAGAAGGATGTTTTTGCCAAGCATGGAACAAAGTTGATGCTGTTTTACTTCAAATCACCTCTCATGAATTTTTGACTTTGAGAATCTTGATGAAGAGCATTTCACATGTCTTGTTCAGCAGCCAAGGACAATTTCATTCCACACGCCAAGGCATTGCCTCTTTCCAAATGCAGGTGCAGAGAGCTGCATGCTGTTCTCTGAGTTACTTGTACTGTAGTACTGAAACTAAGATCTTCTTCAGAGAAAAGTCTTTTAGATGGACCCTCCATTGATAGTTTCAGACTGTCACTCTCCTGTGACAATCTGATGGCTGGGTAGAGTTTTTTGTTTGTTTGTTTGTTTTTGATTGTTGTTTTCTTTTTCTGTGTTATTATTTCCCTTTAGGGAAAGAAATACCATATTCAAAAAAGAGTTGAGGTTTGCCCTTCTGGGAAAGTAAGCCGAGAATTCTAATACAGAATGTTTTTAAGGGAACTACTTTCATTCCACGGTGGAATCTGGAATCTGTGTGTGGCATGTGGGGCAGCTCCCCAGGCACTGCTAGGTCACAGCCTCCAGCACTGAATTACAAAGCTATGAAGCTCTTTTTGCTAATGACCCGATTGAACTATTCAGCCATTAGAGTTCATTTCTACCTTAAATATTGGCCCTCTTTCTGATGGGAACTTCACATTGACAAGGAAGGCCTTGGTTGTGACGAGATAGGTAGAGCTGATCTACACCTTGTCCTAGTTCAGTGCTGGGCTGTGGGTGAATAGGAGATGGAGCCAGCTGGCCAGTGTTACTGCGCATTCGCAAACACTGACCTTGCCCTTCCCTCTAGAGTATGCATATCAGGATGGTGAGGACCTATCGCTCCATTAGCATCTTTGCTCCCTACAGCCCCAGGAGGTCCCTGAACACCGTCACCAATACAAAAAAGACATACCAGGTTACTGAGGATGTGGTGAGCCGCAACTAACAGCAGAGACCCCTGGGGCAGCTTATGACGCACTGCTTCCAAACAGGGACTACAGGAACATGGAAGTCACGGGTGTCTACCCGTGTGATACTTTATCAACACTCCCTACTCCCTCTGGCCACTCATTAAGATGAGCTAGGGACAGTTGAGACATTGTCACCCCTCAATTACTTTTCTGAAGAAGTTAGCATTTGAATTCTCATTCCGATGGGTCAGTCATTCTGAAAAGCTCCAGTTTTTGTGTGTGGTTTTTTTTTTGTTTTGTTTTGTTTTTTTTTCCATTCCAAAATGTCCAAATCCTCCCCCATGTGATTCATCTCAATCTGACCATATATACATTCAAGAGTCTGTCTACGGAGACAGGCCTGAGATGAGCCCTCCCACATCAATCAATCATCTATCAAGAAAGTGTACCACAGGCTTGCCCACAGGCCAATCTGATGGGTCATTTGCTCAACTGAACTTCCCTCCTCCCAAATGACTCTGGCTTGTGTGAAGTTGGCATGAAACTAGCCAGCACAGAGCTTCACTTTCTATCTTCATATTTATTATATAGGTGAAAGTTGAAGGGTAGGATGCAAAGATCAGAGAAATGCAAATGAATGCAAAAGAGGGACAGAATTTACACTGCCCAGAGGGAGGGGTGGTGTGTGCTCATGCAGGACCTCAATGCAAATGGGAGAGGCAGGATACATTTTATTTTATGATGGAAAGGGATGTTAGGAATTAACTCGAATGGCTAAATAGTTCAGTTGTCTGCTTAGCAAGAATTTTGTGGGGTTTTATACATGTTTGGAGGGTTGTAAAAATTCAGTGAGCCCCATGGACTCAGGATAGATGCTAGAGCCTGGGTCCTAAGTCTCTATGTCAGAGGATTCTGGGTACCGACTCTTCTGCTGCATCCCTTACTTTGTGGGCATAGATGTGTTCTTCTGAACTGCTTCAGAGCAGTGACTGGCCTTAACTTCCTAAATTTTACCATCCTTTAGCTCAGACCTGAAGTCCATATTCATCGCACAAATGGTAAATCAATGAAGAAATATATAGTGATCATTTCTAAGAATACAGGTAATTATCATTCAAACTGCTAGATCAAAACTGTTGACACCAGTACACTCTTTGAGCATTATCACTGACACAAGGACATGTTTGAACATTTTAAACAATATCCAATAGACAGCCTTTTTATTATTTTTTTTGGTGTAAGATGCTGTGAAACAGGATAATTTCTCATTGACAGCTCTGTTTATCTGACTGGCCACTGTATACCAGAAAAAAAAATAGTAAATTTATCAAAATCATTTCTTCATCTTTATCAAAGATCACAATTTAAAAAATAAACAACAAGAAACCCTACTGAAAACCAACAGAGAAGTATTCCACTCTCTTCCTCTTCTGGGACAAAACCCCAAATCTTCGAAGGTTTCAAAAACCCTGGATAGCACACATTTTCTCTTGTTACCCAATCTGTGTGAGTTCCGGGATACACACTCCTGGGAAGACCAGTTATGTTTATCTTCTTACACAGCCAAGAAACTTGTTTTTGCCAGCGGCTAATGTGGTTGTGATCAATTCCCTAAGTGTCTCAGAACTGATGTTACCACTCCTAAGAAGGGTATTTTTTGGAGTCATTTAACCTCTTCAGAAGCAATAGGAGCTCTTAAAAATAACTTTTATGCCAGAAGTTGAGTAACTTCTACGGCTTGTTTTTGTTTTTACCAGAACATGTAGAGAGAACTTAACGAGGCGCCATATGTCAAATCTGGAGTCAGATTAAAAACAAATAATTAAAATATATGCCTTTTCCATCAAAACAGATTGCGCTATGTTGGTGGAAGGAAGTGGAACTGACATGTCATGTTTTGACAGGTTGTTTTTCCCCCCAAGAAAAATCGGTTATATTGTTAGAAGTATTGTACTTGAAAGCTGTGATTTCCTTGTGTGGAGCAAGAAATTAGAGACTTGTAACTTAAGTCATAATTAATCAAACCTGCCTGATCGATTCACCTGCCGTTGTGGAACTAAAGAGACACATATGGAGTGAGGGACAGAGGCATCCAAACAGACACACAGGAACCAAGGGGCAGGAACCGCTGAGAGTTGGTGAGCATAAATGTCGAAGGTGGTGGTGTGTGGTACATGTATGTATATGTGTGCTTGTGTGTTTGTGTTTATGAGTTTTTAGGTTTTATTTGTAAGTGTTGGTGTGCATGTCTGTGTATGTGTGCATGTCTGTGTATGTGTGCATTTGCATTTATGTTCATGTGTATTTATCTGTGTTAGTATGTGGTGTGTGTGTGTGTGTGTGTGTGTGTGTGTGTATGCTCTGAAGTATGTATGTGTTTGTGTTTATGCTCATGTGTGTTTAGGGATATTTGTCTTTGTTGGTGTGTGTGTCCATGTCTATGTGTGTGTGTGTGTGTTTGTGTGCCCTGTGTGTGTGCATTTGTGTGTTCAGCTAATGTCCTACCTCCTCCTTCATTGAAGATGACTTGACCATGTACCTAATTGCTCCTCACTGAGAGCATCTACAGAGCTTTCTTTACTGAGAGACTGTAAGTTCTTAATGACATTTGTAAGCATGGAAATTCAGCATTGCACAAATATATTCAGTATGAAAATATGCAGAAACTGAGAAGTTCCATGTTATGAGATTTCTGTTCTTGATTTCCAGCACAACAGAGAAATAACACAAAAGTTCCCTCCTCCGCTGGTTTAACCAATGTCTTCATGGTGGAGGACTGTGAACACTTGGCCTTTATCTAAGGGTTCCATCCTCCACTAGGGCCTGAGGAGGAACAGAAGTATCAGCCTTAGAAGGTAAAGCCCCAGTCTTATTAGCTGGACATTATACAAGGAGTCCCCCAGCTTGCACAGGAATGAGCATGATCAAAACAACAATTGATGGGGCTGGTACTGGAGAGATGTCTCAGAGATTAGGAATACTTATTACTCTTGCAGAGGACCCAGATTCAGTTCCCAGCACCCATATCATGTGGCTTACAACTGCCTATAACTCTAGTTCCAGGCAATTCAATACCTTCTTTTGACTTCTTCAGGCATACATGGTGCACAAATATGTATTTAGGTACACACACACACACACACACACAACACACACACACACATAGATAGACCATTGTAGATGATAGATAGATAGATAGATAGATAGATAGATAGATAGATAGATAGATAGATAGATATAGATAGATAGTAATTCTTTAGAAGATAACTAAATAATGATAGCTTCTGACATGAAGGAGTATTGGGCTGCATAGGTTGGGGGATGGGCCCTCTAGCTTCTCACTCCGAGTACTTGGAAGTCCAGCCTCTGACAACATACAGACTGCTGGCTGAGTGTAGCAGCTTCTTAGTTGCTGCTGCCAATTCCATGTACCACAAAGTCACACCTTTATGGACCTTGGGCAGAGTCTCTGGTTGCACCGTGCAGCTTGACAGTTAACTTTCTGTAGGAGATAGGATGCTCTGCCTTTAGTCTTTAGTGAGGAGCATAGTATTATCCAGTGTGCACCATGTGACTGCTGCTGCCCTTTCAGGGCTTTGTGGTTTTGTGAATAAGATCAAGAGAATGAGTTCATGACGAGGAGACACTGTTGAGTGTGAAAGTCAAGAAGCCAGTTTTCAATCTCAGATCTGCTGTTAATGCTGTGGCCTTAGCTTGGACACATAGACAACTCTTATTTTCCTCCCTAAAGTAGGAGAACTGGTCATGTTTCTCTCACAGTTGTTGAAATGACACATGGAAGATAATTTGCCATGTGATGTTCTTCACAGAACAGCCCAAGATTAGTTCATTAAACCATATGCAGTGAACTGGAGAGCTCAACTAGGAAGAGAAAGTACGGACTGTGGTATCAGCGCCCCCACCCCCCATTTATAAGACAACTTAAAAAGAGAAAAGAATTCTTGTGGACTTAAGGATAGCAGCAACTTGGTCCAGTGTTCAGGCTTCTGATGAGACAAAACACAATGGCAAAAGCATGCAGTAGAAAAAATGAGCCCACCTCTCCACAACCAGGAGACGGATAAACCTGGAAAAGAAAGAAGTGGGTGTCCAATGTCCCCTTCAAAGGCTTGCCGCCAATGACCTACTTCCTCCACATAGAATCTACCCTATTAAATTCCCAACACCCTCTTCAATCAATACAAATATAACAAAGCCTTTGACACATGAGCTCTGAGGCCTGCTTCAGAACCATGTGAAGCCCCACCTCTAACTAAGGAGTTACTGACAACTGGTAGATTTGGGGAGCAGTAGAGTCAGTTCTCTTTAAGGTCAAAGCCCCTGGTAGGTTAGCCAGTCTCCAGTGGAGATCACACATCAAAAAATATATAGGCAGCCAAACTAGACCTGATGGATTTGAAAAAAAAAAAAAAAAAAGAAAAAAAAAAAAAAAAAGAAGAAGAAGAAGAGAGGTGGAGTGGACTGCGAAGGGAAGATGGATCCAGGAGGAGTTGGGGAAGGACGTAAGTATGATCAAATACACTGTTCTCAAAGAACTAATAGAATATGAGTGGCAAAGAGTAAGCCAAGCCACAACCTGGGTCCTGTGTCTTTTCTTCACCCCGAGACATTAGTAAGTATTTGCCCTCTCTCTGCACCTCAGTTTCTTCACCAGTCAGATAAAGAACCAATCTTGCAGTCAAGGGCTTGGGTTGAGAAAGCGTAGAGTTGACAGGAAGCACATGAAGAGAATGAGGTACATATGAAGCCCACAAGAAGAAAGAGAACTATCTCAGCCTGGTGTGGGAGACCAGCTCCCACATTTATTTACCCCAGGGACTCTTGAGCAATGAGGGATAAGAGACTTAGTTAGAAATAAAGAGGGGAGAGAAACAGAGAGAAACTCAGGATAGCCTCCTGTGGGCCTGGATCCTTATTCACCAGCCCAGAACTTTATTCCAAGGGGCTTTTTATAACAATGCCAAGGGGAGGGGCAAAAGACCTCCCCCTTGCTAGATACAGTCAAGTGAAGACCCTAAAAACACCTGGTACTCAGACCTGTGGTCCAGTCATCCTCTTATGCAGTCCTGCTGGGTACAGCCACTAGGAAACCTCAGTGGACTGCAACAGCCTGGTGTCTCAAAGCTCCCCATAGGGAACAGTGCATCTGCCTGCTGTTGAAGGAAAAAATGGACTCTGTTGGGCTGCAGTGGTATGCTGGAGGTTAGAAAGACATAGAGTGTGTTGCATTTTGCCAAGCCTTTGTTTGTTTGTTTGTTTGTTTGTTTGTTTGTTTGTTTGTTTCTCAGAGCCAAGTGGGACTCATCACATAGTTTTAAGCAAATGAGCAACACGACTTTACTTGGCATTTAAAGAGAATTACAGCAGGTCTAGTTGACAATACAAGGCACTGTTAGAACGAATCAGCTCTAACTGAGAAGGTATGTTCAAACATGTGGGAGAAGAAGAGGATAAATCCGACGGGATGTGCTGAGACATTCAGAGATGCAGACATGCAGAGAGGGGAAAAGAAAGATGAGTCAGGGCGTGGAGATCCGTGGCCTGGACCACTGTAAGGATCGAGTCAACATGGAGCAGGCAGGGAAGTCTAGAGTGGGGTCAGTAAATGGAGGTGATTCTCACATAGGACTTGGTGAGTATGAGATGTGCCTTAGTGACCAAGTAGAGACACAGGGCAGGCAGCTGTGACGGAATGTAGAATTAGAGAGGGGGATCTTCACCCATCATTGGTTTACATTTGGGGGTAGTTAGTATTTTTGCTGTAGTTTTGATTTGAATAGGAAGCATCCCCGGAAGGCTCATGTGCTGTGGGCTGCCTCCAGCTAGCGATGCTGTGAGATGCAATGGTTCATGAGGGGTTTAACTTCACCAATGTACTTATAGGCTCTTAGGTAGAGAAGCCAGACTGGGAAAGTACCTGCTGCAAGTTGGCTTTAGAAGGACACATCTTGTTCCAGACACTCCCTGTTGTCGTCGTCGTCCCCCCCCCATGCCCCCGTCTCTCTGCTTCCTACCTACCATCAGGCAAGCTGCTTTATCAAATGCTCCCCACCCTGACTCAGCATGCGTGGGTCCAGAAGCAACAGAGACAGACACTTCTGAAACCATGAGCAAAGATAAATCCTCCTTAAGTCACTTCTCAGTTATCTTCTAATGACAAACACTGGCTAATGCAGCTGCCTAAAACTGAAGGACTGGATGAGATACTATACAGTGAAGCAAAGAGAAAAAAAAAAGAAATACCATCCTGAGGCCCATAGAAAGCATTGTTCACAGGAGATATATCAAATATTATAGTATTCAATTTTACCACTAACAAGTCAGCATGCATCCTTGTCAAGCCTCAGCTGCCAAGCACATGGAAGGTGATCAGAAGTTCCATGAACGAAACGTGACCCTTGGGATGCTTTGCAGAAGCAGGGTTCATAACCAAGCCTCTCTTGTCACCAAGAGTGACAAACATGGGAGTTTTGTGTACAAAAACTTCTAAGTGGCATGGTAGGTTTTCTCCTAGGGATTGTCGTCATACAGCCCACACACGGGGGAAAGTTGGTCTTCTCCAGTGAGCTGGTGTTCTGATGCAAGGGGAGAGATGCGCATCTTTCTGGGTGTCCCCCCCAGTAGCTGCTGAGTCAACATGGAAGTATATCTGGGTGCCCATGTTAGAGACCTGCTGTCTCGTGTACCCCTCCACTGACTAAGTGCGGGGCGGGCTCCTTTCTGGAAGTTAATTCGTATTCTCCATTTTCTTGTTGTAAAACAAGGACAGTAGTGTTAGCTCCTAAAGCTGAGGAAAGGGTGAAACAGAACAACTGGCCCCTGACACACGGCACATAAAGCAGGTGTTTAACATGGGCTGAGCCTGATGTCAATTTCAGCTACTGCTGGCAGTGGTTGGTGCTACCCGGGGATGCTGATGGAACCTGACTCCTCCAGGCACCAGTTGAAGCACTAGCCAGAGAACTGGAGTCTCCCTTATTCGGCGCCTTATGAGATGCGCTCTCTTAATTATATTCCGCTAATGACACGAATCGAGAAGAGATAATTACTCAACACAGCCTGGACTTTCCATTTTGTTCTCTCCTGCCCTGAATTCCTGACTTCTGTTATTTCATCTTCATTAGCTCTTCAGTGACAAACAACCTCAGCACATGGGCACAGACAAAGATAGGCAGAGAGACGCCATGACCACAGTCCTGAAGTCCCACAAATCACACTGAATAAAAGTCTTGGTATAAACTGTTGGAGAAAACAGGACAGCTCTTCTCCTGTGTCTCTGAAAGGCAATATCCGAGTGTGGATGGTGACTCTGCCTCGGGTGAGTGGTTCTGTGGGCAGATTTCACACCCATTCTGAGACAATTTCCTCTCGTACCTTCAGTCCTCTAGGTCAACGCTGTTAGAATCACCATATGAGAAATGTGAGGCGCTTGCACAAGCCTTTGCCTTTGTACAGAAGTAGGGTTGTCAGGAAGAAAGGGTGACCGAGGAGGTGTGTGGAAGATGGTGTCAGACCCTTATGTGCTCTAGCTCCTGATCCCTTAGTAGACCCTTATGTGCCTTAGCTCTTGATCCCTTAGTAGTAGACCCTTATGTGCCCTGGCTCCCTATCTCTTAGTGGAGCAATAAGGATGCTGAACTGTAGTGCCAGTATCCGGCATGTGGAGTGCCACTGCACACTTCATGGGCATTATGCAAGAAAAAGGGACAGGGCCTCAGCTTCCAGCAGGCTCAATTGTTCATATTAACCTTCGTAGTTTATGCAAAGCTATGACAAGAGAAAAGCCCAGGCATGGGGAATCCTAGGCTTTGCTTTGACAACCTCATAATAAGAAAAACTGTATATGAGCTCACCATCCCTCAGTGTCAGATACCTCCTACCAACCTCCATGGTTCTTGCCTGGAAAGAATTAGGAGGGAATCACACCGGGTGGGCATCAGTCATGGTCACCACAGCTTCACTTGTTGAGAACCCGTAGCAGCTGCTCTCACGCTCCAGCCTGCCCAGCTCACTGGACCCACTCTTGCTCCCACGGCGTTTGTCTACTTTGCTCCTCCTTTCAAAGGGAAACACATTCATGCAGTTGCTGACTAAGCTTCACACAGGAAAGAGGAGGCATCCTGTGTCCTCCCAAAGTTAGTTTGACCAAATCACACCAGCTTTGTGGTTGGCAGAAGAAGAGGGACAGGAAGACATGGAGGGTGAAGCCACCCTACTTATCCTCATCCACAAGCTTAGCTCATTTACATATCTCAGAACTTCGGATGTTTGTCCCAACAGTTGACATCTGAGTGCCATGCCAGGGACTGTCACAGTGGAGTCCTTCCTCCTCTCTTTCGTCTGCCTCCGGGCTCTGCCTCATCAGTAGATGCCCTCTTTCCACTGCCCCTGTGAACTGTGCTCCTAGGCACACACTGTCAGTCTACCTCAGTAGCCAAGAGGTGACTCTTATAGAGAGACTGCATGGTACTACATACTTCTCATACACTAATTCAGAGAAGCCTTTGCACAAACCTCAAGATCTGCCACATTATTCTCATTGTACATGTCCCCTAATCATAATCACAGAGGTGTGAGTTTATATCTACAAGGAAATCCTGATTATTTCTCCTGGATATGACCTGTGTTAATTGATTGTGTGTTACTGCAGGGATCCATCCTCACAAGGGGTCTCTAACCCATACTCCTATTCCTCATTGTTGTCTGAGATACAAACGATGCCAATAGTTTGTCATCACTGCCTAAGCTACCTTACGCATCAACACCCCGCCATGGCCATCAGCAGGAGACACTGTGGTTACATCTGTCTGTGTCTATTTGGGATGGAAACTGAAGTGTCGGTTCTAAACTGATATGTTTAATATTTTATTCTTTGAGAATTTAATCAACATACACAATGTATTTTGAGAATGTCTATTCTCTACTTCCCAACTCCTTCTAGTATCCCCCAACACATGTCTCCTAACTTCATTCCCCTTGTTAAAAATAACCTACCAATTCCAGTTAATGCTTCCCTATGTGCACAGATGTGAAGTCACTTACTAGTGGCCAAGCTACCAAAAAGGAATAATTATCCATCCCCAGTGGCCATCACTCCATCAGGCGTGCCCTCTCCCTTTAATGTGGGGATGTTCACTGATTGGTCTTAAGCAGGAAACTAAAGCTATTGACAATCCATAGATAAAATGCCCCTGCCGTGCCCAGAAGACACAATTTTGCAGCACGCCTTCTCAACCTCAGGCTCTTGTTCTCACCATCTCTCACCACCTCTTCCGTGAAGTTCAGTGAACCTCAGGGCCTGGGATGAAACATTCCATTGAAGGCTGACAGTGACTCCAAAGTCACTATTCTCTGCACTTTGACCAGAGGAGAGCCTAGTACTGTTATTTTCCTACACAAACACAATATTAAACTTTTCTAAATACAGGTGCTTGTAACCATAGGTTGGGGCAGCTCCTAGCCCTCATCAGAAAAAAATTAACAGTGAGTGATGAATCATACAGAGATTCATGACTATGGTGAAATTTTTACCTGGTTCATACACACACGTGGGATTGTTGGCTCTGTGGTATAGATGGTCTGGGGACAGGACAAAGATACTAAAGCTGATAGCCAAGGCCGCATCCTAGGGAAACCCCATAATTGCTTTATAAAATATTCATAGTTCAGGACAAGAGTTTCCAGGGATATTTAATAATATCTCTCTCTCTCTCTCTCTCTCTCTCTCTCTCTCTCTCTCTCTCTCTCTCTCTCTCTCTCTCTCTCCCTCTCCCTCTCCCTCTCCCTCTCCCTCTCCCTCTCCCTCTCCCTCTCCCTCTCCCTCTCCCTCTCCTTCCCTCTCCCTCTCCCTCTCCCTCTCTTTCTCCCTCTCCCTCTCCCTCTCCCTCTCTTTGCCTTAATAGCAACCAAGAGGGAAGGAAAGGGAGGCTTGGGGGTGTCTCCAGCCTGGAGCTCAGCAGGATTGAGGTTGCTGGCTGGAACGGTGTTATCATCGGAGCATAAAATGTCTCCCATAGGCTCACGCATTTGAACATTTGGTTTCCAGCTGGTGGACTGGTACACCAATTGGGAAGGTCATGGGACCATTCAGAAGTGGGGCCTTGGTGGAGAAAGTGAGTTACTGGGATGGGCTGTGCAGCTTTGTAGCCAGGCCAAACTTCCTGTTCACGCTCTGCTTCTGAGTTGCATACAACGTGACTACCTGCCTCTGGCTCCTACTGCCTTCCGTTTCCCACCAGGATGGATGGACTCCCTAAAATTGCAAGCCAGAATAAACCCTTCCTACCTTAAGGTGCTTGGTCAGGTATTTTATCATAGCAACAGAGCAGGCACCTAGCACGGTGTCTGAGGCCCAGGACAGCAGGTCTACCTCACACATCTGTCTGTACTGAACAGCATCCAAATAAAGATACAGCCCTTCCAAGATGCTTGAAGGTAGAGCGCAACGACCCTACTCTCCCTCCCTATCACTACTCTGAGATTCCCAGAATTGGTCTCAGATGGATGGAAATACAGAACAGTAGAAGTTAACAATTTGAAAGAAAACAATTATAGAAAGAACAACGCTGAGCTGTATAACGAGTTGCCGGCTCTGCTGGGGGCTTCTCTTGCACCCTGAGAAGGTTCTCTCTGTCTCCCATCTGGTCTGACAATGCTTCCTCCTACTGCCAGGGTTCTACAATTTCCTGATTGCCTGTCTCAGAAATTTCACTTCTAACCTTATGCTGTTTTCCTAAGCTTTAAATGATTGACTGACAAATATTAATTTTCCTCAGTAAGCAGAGGCAGGTGGGTCTCTGTGAGCTTAAGGCCAGCCTGGTCTACACAGTGAGTTCCAGGACAGATGGGGCTGTGTTTAGAAACCCTATCTCAAGAAGGAAGGAAGGGAGGGAGGGAGGGAGGAAGAAAGGAAGAAAGGAGGGAGGGAGGGAGGGAGGGAGGGAGGGAGGGAGGAGGGAGGGAGGGACGATGAAAGAAAAGAGAAGTAAATATTAATTTCCACATTGGTTCTAACAGGGAAAATGAACACTTTGATTGGAGAGAAACAAGAAAAACTTCCTCCTGAAAAAGGATAATAATTGTAATATTTATCAGTGGTACTCAGCCTACTCCCTATTCCCATTGCGTTTCCCAACTGTTAGTACAAGATACAAACATTGAATTTAAATTGCTTATTTACTGTTATTTTAGAACTACATTAGACTGAATGACCAGAAAATATCCTGAAGTAACATAAGCAAGCAAGAGCTCTGTTTTGTTTTATTTTGCTTTGTTTCTTTTTGTTTGGGCGTGTACATGCATGTGTGTGTGTGTGTGTGTGTGTGTGTGTGTGTGTGTGGTGTGTGTGGTGTGTGTGTGTAAATGTGTGTTGGGGTGTGTGTGTAAGTGTATGTGCACATATGTGTGTTAGCATGTAAATGTGTGAGAGCATGCATGTGCAAGTATGTGTAAATGTATGAGTGTGTGTTTTGTGAGTGCACTTGTGTAGGTGTATGTGAGTGTGTGTGTGTGTGTGTGTGTGTGTGTGTGTGTGTGTAAGTGTGTGTGTGTGAATGAGCATGTTTATGAGACAGGAAAGGCTAAGGCCTACTCAAGAACACTACCTACAAGCCACAGCTCTGGAGGTCATCAGAGGTACAAGTGTATGCACACAGACCACACATGCACACACACACACACACACACACAAACATATGCATACACACAAGACATATACACAAACACTCACTTGCGCACACACACACAAACATGCATACACACATGAAACACACACACACACACACACAAACACACACAGGCACACAGACACCCTGTGTTCAGGGTTTACTAATTCAGTGTGATGCAATGGTCCATATACCCACAAGCCACAAACCCACACATTAGCAGGAAGAATGAAGAAGCAGGAAGGAAATTAGAAAGTGGAGTCTGCCCTTTGAAGCCACTTTTCAGAAGGTCATTCATTGGCACATACCCTTGGGAAAACCCAGACCAAGCTGTGTGACAGTGAGCTGGAATATTAAACTTTTATCTGTGTGTGCCTACCTACTGAACACACAGGCTTTGTTACAACTTAGACTGAGGAAGAAACACGATTATCTACCTGTGCAGAGCAGGAATAAAAGACAGCAGGGACATGTCGTGTGTCTGGACCATCATGGAAGAAAGGCTGGAAAGAGGTCACCCTAGAACCCGGGTCAGCCCATGATCTCCTCTTTAGCATGATGCCTGCCCATCATTCTTCATGCCATCCTCTTTGTTCTGATCTCTGGGAGGATCATCCATATAGATTCCTCCATGGCTCTGCCTGGAACATGTGCTAATTTGTGATGTGCTCTGGGGTACAAATTTGTGGCATTAGATAATTTTAAAACAGAGACTTCTTATGATCTGTTTGGGGGTTTCTATGTTATTGTACTCTTCTCCTCCATCATAGAACAAATACTGCTCTACTTTCCCATAATTCCAGGTGTTTCTCCTCAGGAGTTTTCCATCGTGTATCTCTATTCACTATCTAAAATTAATGATTATTTTTCTGATGTAAGACATCTCCAGAGAAATAGCAGCATCCTGAATCCCACTGATTTTGCAGTCTCCACTTTTTCTGAGTGGCCTGAGATGGCAAGTTTACCTCTTGCTCAAGTTTCTGCTTTTCAGTGAGTTTGTGCAAGTGTTAGTTTGGGATTTGGGGATATAGGAAAAGGCTTTAAAAAAAAACAACTATGCAATTTGGACTTTACAGTCAATGCCAAATAATAGTTTAAGCAGACTTGGCATCTGGCTTAGGTTTGGGAAATAAAATCTCTGTGTATTTGGGAATGAGAGGAGAAAGTTATGGCAACACTGTGTATATTTTTCCACAACTGGGTTACAGCCATCTCAGAATGCATATGTATATATTACGGATTATGTCCCATTTCCTCTATTTCTAACTCAATCCTTCTTATATGTTACTGAATTAAAACAAAGAGGCAAACAGGAAATCAATCTCTGTCTGCACAGATTACAGACTACAGGTAGTGTCTACCTCCTCTGGGAACCTTCCCCTGTCTCCAAGTCAAGACTGACAGCTTTGCACCGAATCATTTACCCCAGAAGGACTTCACTGAAGGCCACATGCATTCACATGTGCCACGAGCCTTCTGGATTGCACCCATACTCAATTAAATTTTCAGGGCAAGTAGTTGCAGATGCCAAAAGTACAACAGACCTCAGATGCCTAGCATACATTAACAAAAACATAGCCTGATTTCCAGGCAGCAGCAGCAGCATTTTCACTACCCATCTTCTCCCTTCTGCTACTGCAAAACACTGGCCAACAGGCCTCATTGGGTGATAGCATTTACCACCAAACCTAACAAGCCATGCTCAACCCAGTACCACAGGCTGGAAGGAGGACAGAACTCTCTTCCACAACTTGTTCTGTGACCTCCACTCACATGTCATGGCATGTGTGTATACACACATAAACACACAAATAAATAAATAAAATACCCTTTTAAATTAGCTAATTATCCACTCTCCATTGTACATTAAATTTAAAACAGTGAGATCCTGTTTTGACACAGGAAGACAGGAGATGGGCAGCCTGGGCTCAGGAAAGGGTCTCTACAGACATCCTGAGACCAGGTTCTGTATCCTTCCTCTCAGGCCTCCAGCCTGACTTTCTTCCAAGTCGCTGTCAAGTTCCTCAGAATCTCCTGGTACAGTATGAAAAACTAGAAGATGAGATGTCTAAGAAAGGAATAGGAAAGGGAAAAATGAACTCAAGAAACAGATCCTCTGAGATGGTCCCCCTCAGTGTCATCTTGTGACCTTCCCTGAGTCTACTACTCAATGTGTTTGGCCAAAATGGATTATCCTGATTATTTCTACCTGCTGTGAGGCTTAGAAGAGTTTAAGAGAACATCAACATTCAAAATAAGAAATTTTTTTCTAATGGTTTATTACGAAGTTCCCCATCCGTTAGACAGAAAATTTAGAAACTTAACATGACACAGCTGTGTATGCTGTTTCACCCATGAATTCATGACCTAAAATTCTACCAATTCATCTTTGAATACATTTACAATCATGTTGTGCCTATCTGTACAAGTTACCTCTGACTGTTCTAGAAGGGTTGTATTGACTACAATTAGATATTATGCTTAATAATTTCACGTTAAATGTCTGTGGAGCAAACAAAACTCTATGTATGCCTTCAGGAAGTGTTAACAAACATGCAAAGAGCTCGACTCTCAAGGTGTGGAGCACTATTGCAGCCCTAGAGTCCACACTTCCTCTGTTCTGACGTTTGTCCTAGAGAGTTGCTTTCCTGGCCCCTGCAGAACTATAGAAGAAGGTGTGACAGCGTGGACTTCAGTGTGCGCCATATTTGTTTGGGTCACCAGTCTTCATCCACTTCATCTCTGAGTAGGATTCATCTTGTGCACCAATCTTGTATCACTTGTGCCTCTGGGTAGGGTTCACTGAAGAACACACTGTGCTGTTTTTCTCATCTCTCTGTTGCTCAGCCCTTGTGCACACTCCCAGGCTTTACCTACGGTGGTAGCAAGTGTCTCTAAACACTCATGGAGAAGTCATTCTGCACCATCTTTCACTTCTCCTGAGAAGTCTCCAGATGTGAAATTGCTCTAGCATATGCCCTTTGTTTTCTAGGAATGGGCAAGACATTTCCCCCCAAGTGCTTGTCCAGACTGTACCCTACCCAAGGGTTTAGCAACACTCTACCTGGAGCATTATTAAGTGGCTACTTGCTGGTGCTGATCGTGTTGGCTAGTTTTTATGTCAACTTGAAACAAACTGGAGTCATCAGAGAGGAGGGAAGCTTGGTTGAGAAAAGGCCTACATAAGACTGATCTATAGGCAAGTCTATAGAGCATTTTTTAAAGTTATTGATGGATGTGAAAGGGCCCAGCCCATTGTGGGTGGTGTCATCCCTGGGCTGGTGGTCCTGAGTTCTGTAAGAACGCAGGCTGAGCAAGCCATGAGAAGCAAGCCTGTAAGTAGCACCCCTCCATGGCCTCTGCATCAGCTCCTGCTTCCTGGTTCCTGCCCTGCTTGAGTTCTTAACCTGATTTCCTTCCACAACGTACTATGATGTGGAAATGTAAGCAAATAAACCTTTTCCTCCCTAAGTTTCTTTTGATCATAGTGTTCATCACAGCAACAGTAACTCTAAGATACTGATTGACTTCTTTAAATTTTAGCTGTTCTGGCATCCATGGTGCCTGCTCACTGAACTGGCAGTGCATGCTTCCTTGGTGGACACCAGTGCTTTGCACATAAGCATCTGGCTCCCTGTGCTTTCTTTCTTTTTTTTTCTTTTCTTTTTTTTTTCTTTTTTTTTTCTTTTTTTTTTTTTTTTTTTTTTTTTTTTTTTTTTTTTTGGTTTTTCGAGACAGGGTTTCTCTTGTGTAGATTTGCGCCTTTCCTGGAACCCACTTGGTAGCCCAGCCTGACCTTGAACTCATAGAGATCCACCTGGCTCTGCCTCCCCAGTGCTGGGATTAAAGGCATGTGCCACCACCGCCCGGCATCCCTGTGCTTTCTTTAGGAGCACATAGAACATTCTTTTGTATGCAATTACGTTGTGCACTGTCTTGTGATCAACTTGTCAGTGTCATTTACACAGGCTATACACACTCCTCTCATTCATACACATTAAAAATTATATTTTGGATCTTTGGATGCTAATAAATTTTTCCACTTAAAGAAGCAGGTTAGATTGTTTGGTCAATCAGTGACTCACCCCTTTTCTGAACTTATTCTGAGGCATTTTCTGTGTTGACATTGACTTATTTGAGTAAAGTAATCAGGAAAAAAATGTGGAGGTAGAAGGAGTTATAGAAAACAGGGAAGGAGGCCGGACAGTGGTGGCGCACACCTTTAATCCCAGCACTCGGGAGGCAGAGCCAGGCAGATCTCTGTGAGTTCAAGGCCAGCCTGGGCTACCAAGTGAGTTTTAGGAAAGGCACAAAGCTACACAGAGAAACCCTGTCTCGAAAAAAAAAAAAAAAAAAAAAAAAACAGAGAAGGAAAATGAAGAAAATGGGGTATTTGAAGAAGATAATTATCTCTATTGTTTTATTTATTAAAAGCTCCCACATCTCAGTATCCCATCCCAAGGCAGTGGATGATCAGCACAGTTACTATGACACAGACATGGCATGAATATACTTCTCTGCCCATAAAAGCCTCCTAGGTTGACAGCTGTCAGGAATGTCTGCATTACCACCAGGTAGCTGTGATTACTTCAAACACAAAGCTGCCGACTTCTCCTTGATGGAATACACACATTAGAAAAAGATCCTTATGTGTCTTTCTACACATGCAAAGCTTTGAGTTTATCATACTGCCAAAACTGGAACTAGAATGAAATAATAATTATAAGAAAATTAGAAAATATAAATAAAATATAATTATCTTTAGAAATGGTTTGTCCCTCAAATGATCAGAATTTATTGTATAAAATTCTCAAAGGGTTGATATAATAAAAGGGCTTTGTCCTACAATTAATTTTTCTGAACACAATTTAAAGTCAATCCCTGAAAAGAGAACATTTGCTCAGTCATCTGTCTGGCATATTCTGTTGGATGAGCAACCGGAAGGCGGGAAAAGGCTCTTCCTAGAGCAATGTGTCAGGCCTCCAGGACGCCTGCCATTCCACAGAGAGTTTGTCTCAGAAGTGTGAGGAGATAGTACAAATAGAGGGCTGAGTTTCTCAACCAGAGATGACAAAATTCCAGTGACTCTCCAGGCATGATTTTCTCAGCCCACAGCAGGGCTCTCTTTCTCCATAACCCAGATATGAGCCCTGCTTCAGGGATGCACTGAGGCCTGGTCTACAAAAAACAGCATTTTATTTCCATCATTCTTCTTCATCCTCCCCACTCTTTCTGGGACTGAGGCACATAAACTATCAACTGTAAGAAGTTCCTCTCTCAACCCCGCATGAAATACCCACAGGTGACAAGACTTGCCTAAAGCATACAAACAAGTTTGAGTCAACAGAAGTAATAGAATCTAACAGTGGTGGTCTCTTGGATAGGCAGAGTGTCACTGAGCATCACTGTCTCCCGACAACCCCTCCCTCGAGGGGAATTGTTCCAATGACAGGAAGGGTAAGGTATAAATAATGTTAAGTCAACATTGAAAACAGGATATCTGAGACTGTCTTCCTACTAAACCGTTAAGATGCCATTTTTAAAATACATTCATCGCCTGAATCCGGCCTAGGGTTTCAGGTTTCCTGTCTGAGGCAGCTGGTGCTCTGGCCTCCCAGAGTGACTCACTGTGGACTTGACACCACTGGTTTACTATAATCTTCTCTAATATCAGGAAAAATGTAATTAACCATTAGTCAATACTCTGATCTTCCAGAAACTGTCGTAAGAAACAGACCCTTACTGATTTTCTGAGGCCAGCATTATATTAATATCAATACCGAAGACAGGCATTCTTAAAAGACAATTGAAGAACCATTTGTGCATATTGATGCAAAACTCATCAGAATATTGTCATATTAAATCCAATAATCTGTTAAATAATTATACTATGCCATGATCAAGAGAGATTTACTTCTGGTTTGGAAGGCTGCCTCAACATTAAAAGAAAAAAAAATCAATCAATATAATTCACTCAATCCACAGGCTGCAGAAACAAAGGCCCACAATCATTTCATTGACAAACCCAACACAAATGTATGTTTAAAATCCTCAGCAAATTAAGAATTCAGTGGAATTGAACTAAAACCATTCATAAACACCCTGCGTTAGCATCATCTTGACAAAGGAGGTGGTGTCGCTTGGAGATCAGGAAAAAGGTGTTGCTTAGATGTGGTTGCTAACACGCAAGAGCCAACTTTCATACTCTGTTACAGAAATGGACATTTTGATTTGAAGTATTCACTGAAGTGTAACATCTTGATGTGAAATATTTGGGCACAAACCTAAAAATAATACATTGTGGTGATATATTGTATACCCTAATAAACTTACCTGGGGATCAGAGGACAGAGCCAGCCACTAGATTAGACATAGAGTTGGTGGCACACACCCTTAATCCTATCACTCTGGAGGCAGAGATCTTCCAGATCTCTGTAACTTCAAGGCCACACTGGGAACAGAGCCAGGCAGTGGTGGCACACACCTTTAATCCCAGCACTTGAGATCTCATGTCTTTGCTTGGGAAGCACACACGCCTTTAATCCCAGGAAGTAAAATGGCATGACACAGAAAGGTATATAAGGTGTGAGGAAATAGGAACTCTCGCTCTTGAGGCTGAGGACTTCCTAGAGGTAAGAACATGGTGGGCTTGTTCTGTTTCTCTGATCTTTCAGCTTTCACCCCAATATCTGGCTCTGTGTTTTCTATTAGTAAGACTTTCTAAGATTTATGTTACAATATATACATGATAAGCATACAAAAAAATTAAATGACACTAATGAGAGATGTTGGAGACCTAAATAAAAATCATCCGGTGCTTGGGGGTTAGAAGATTCAATATTGTCAGTCTTTCCCAAATTGAATTAGAGTCCTTGAAGTCCACATCAAAAACCCAGTGAGCTCTTTTGCAGACGTCACCAAACTGGTAGTCTGGGGGTACAAAATCACAAAGACAGTAGTGAAGAAGGCCAGCTACCCGGCGAAAGATAAGTCACCAAGTTTCAGGACACTACGACGCCGCAGCAGCCAAGCAATGAGGTGTTGGTGAAAAGGCCAGCGGGTAGGAAGGGGGCCCAGAAATGGAGCCACGCCATTACAGTATGGTGAAGGGGGCAGGAATCCCAAGGCTTAACTGACAAAGGCTGAGCAGCCATGAAACAGCAGGGAACATCTGCATTTGTTCATAAACCAAAGAATAAACCTATTGCAAGCCATAAACCTTTCAACAAGAAACAGCTCAAAACAGATCATGCAACACAACACAAAACTATGAAGCTAAAACAAAAATACCCTAAGGTAAAGGTATGTACAGTTGGGTTTGAATATGAATTTTAACAGATAATGCCAAAGTACACTAAAAAGTACAATGAGACAAATCTCATTACAGTTACCTTCTGCTCACAAGATAGTGTCTATAGCATTTAAAGACAGGCATATCTCTGAGAAACATGTTTCAAAAACAGGTAAATAATTTTTCAAAACAGGAATAAAGTTTGAAGTTTAAAAACCCTAAAAAAAAAACTTTAGACCAAAAACCCAGCTGTAAACTAGCCGTAACTGAGTGGAGAACTCACAAAGAAAACACACAAATATGAATAATCACATGAAGGGGACATGTTTAATGTCATCTGTCACCAGAGGAAAAACAAATTGAGGCAGTAATGACAGACCATTGAATGTTTATAGCATGGTTAAAGGTTTTTAAAGAAAAATGAGAAAATGAGCAAGCGTAGCTCTACTAGGGATGGAGAAGGTAGAATGAACCACATGTTGTCTGTCATCTCTTTACACAGCTAAGCTGAGATTTAACGCTGTTCAACACAGTCACACTCCCAGACACTTGCCAACTGATGTGAACACACATCCCCAACAACAGAGTGCACATGTGTAGTGGTATTTGCCCCACCCATGACCTTGGGCTAGATGGCCCAAAGGAGGCGGTGCTTCCTGCCTGTTGTACGTGACCTCTTAGAAGGAGTTGGAGAAGGATCACATACCCCTTCTCCCTGCTCCTGCCTGCAAGGTGGAGTCACTCCTGGCCAGATCAGAGGACGACTTCTGCTGTCTACTCTGTTCTGTATTCGTGAGTGTATTTCCTCAATTTATATCTTACTAAATTCTGATACCCATTCAATAGACTCACATGGACTGATTGTAATAAGTGCCATGCAAGGTAGTGAACATTTGCTCTGTCCATGACCTTGGGCTATATGGCCCAAAGGAGGCAGAGCAAATACCACTACACACATGGATGCTCACAGCACTTTACAGTTGCCCTCAAGTGAAAGCACCTACAGTAAAGCTACATAAATTAATATATAATATAATATATAATATATACTATATAATAATATTAAGCAGCCCTGACATAGTCTCATGACAAAATGCTCCTCAGCAATGAAGAAGAATGAACTATGAAGGCCCCCAAGGATCTGGATGGATCTTATGTGTGCATGGTGCCAGATAAAAGCTGAAACTCCAAGGCCATGAATGTATTTATGAGTCCATTCATAAGACACTCTGAAAATGGGAAAACTATGGAGATGATGTAAAAAGGCCACTGGTCACCAAGATATAGATGTGATTTAAAAAAAAAAAAAAAAGTCGCTGGTCACCAAGATTTAGCGGGTGTAGAATATTAATAGGGTAAGCCCAGGCGATGTTATAGTACAAGTGATGATGTTCTGTATAGTACTAATAACAACAGTAAGTGTGTGACATTAGGAACTGCCAAAATTTGTCAAGCCTTCTACTGCAGCCCTAATGAGGGCAAATAAAACAAATAAGGCATGATGAAAGTCTGATTCTGTCACACACGTGTCAAAAGTAACCTGACTGACAGGTTCACATCATGGACAAAGGACTTGAACAGATACTTCTCCAAGCACAGCTGTGAAACAGCTGGTGAGCAGCCCCAGCGGTGGTACGAAAGCACATCCTAACTCTAGGGAGTGCACTCCATGCCCATCAGAACGATTACGAGCAAAACCACAGAAGGTGGGAAGCACTGAAAGGCGTCCACAGCGACCGTGAACTTGCTTGTCGGTGAGAAGGTGAATGCCACAGCCTCTGTGGAACGAGCCAAAGGACTTAAAGAGACTGGAGATGTAGATAGGTGGCAGAGTGTGCGCCTGGCAGGTACAAGGTGTTGGGTTCAAATCCCAGGGCATGAGAAGAATACAACTGTGTCATTCAGCCATTTCACTTCTCACTATATCCCCTAAGAATGGAAAGCAGAGATGCTGTGTGTGTGTGTGTGTGTGTGTGTGTGTGTGTGTGTGTGTGTGTTCATGTGTGGAGGCCAAAAGTCAACACTGAGATACTGTTCCCACAAGGTTTCTCACTGAGGCTGGAGGTCACCAGCTAGCTAGGCTGTCCTTACTCTCCTGCCTCCACGGTGTTGTGGTTACTGGTACAAACCACCACACCCAGTTTATTGATTTTTGTTCTCACATGGGTATTGTAGTTCCAAACTGAGGTCCTCAGTTTTGTACAACAAGCAGCTTTCCCAGGTGAGATATCTTCCTAGCCCTCTGAATAGAGTCTTAAATACATCTTTCTGCCCTTATTTTCATAGAAGTGTTATGCAGAATATCTAAAACCCTGAAGCTGCCTGTGTCCACTGATGGATTCATGTAAAATGTGGGGCACATACAGGAAGGGATGAAAGCCCAACATATAGGACAAAGCAAGCCACACATGTGGCATTACACTAAGTGACATAAGCCAGGTACTAAAGATGGGGACCTTAAGACATCACTGACAAGAGGTACTTAGAACTGTCAATGTAGGTGATAGTTGTTGGGGGCTGTGAGGAGAGAGGCTGGTGACCCAGACTAAGAACAGATTATGCAAATCCATAAAATGTTCTAAAAATGTTATTAGACATTACAAAGTCACCTTTTATATGGATCAATAGTTAAGCCCATAGGAACTTTCCACAACCTTAAATCTATAAATAATTTTAAGATTCATAAAATACAATTAAAGGAAAATATAGAAAACTTAATCAAATGGGAAGCCATTAATATACATCTTTCAATAATGTGTAGAGCATGCAGATGAGAGGGCCAGTGTGGCCGTGCAGCACATTAACAACACAGGGCACAAAACCTTATTGAAACAATATAAAGCATGTTCCCATTATCAGCATAATTTACATGTTTTATGTGCTGAATAAGCTATTCTAGAAGTATCAACATGGAGATCAGTAAAGAAATCTGCAAGAAATATCAAAGGTTAGAGTCATTTCATGTGTCATTATAGTAAGTGTAGACGTCACTAACCATACAGAATCACTAGACAGTTCCTAGCTGTTTGAAAATCAAGCAGAATGAATATCCCCAAATGCAAAAAGAAACCACAGAGCATTTTAAAAATCTTGACCTGAATTATGGCAATAATGTTTTGCACATTAAGACTCACAGTGTGTTGACAAAGCAATGTTACAGGACAATTACAACCCAATTGCCTATGTTGGAAAGGCTGAAAATTGCCTCTAACTCATCTCAATAGATTTCTTCTTTTCCGAAAGTCACATTTGTTCTCATTGTAGCTGAAACAATACACATCAGTGTGAATGTACCCGATGCCTTTGTTAATACCTGCCCTTAAGAACCAATGGCTGAGCCATCGACAAACCTCTTAGTCCTTAAACCATTGCATTGCCAACCACTCCTGTCTTCAGCCCTGGTGTTTAGGTGATAAAAGAATATATTTTCTATCATGAGATTTCTTTTCCTTTTATACATGGCTTAAGAGATACAGAGATTAAAAAAAATTCACTTTAATGGGGGGGGCAGTTGCTGTTGACATCCGTGGACCTAAGGCTTTGCCAAGGATGAAGCCACGGTCTTCCAGGTGCTCTCAGTCCAGAAATGCAAAAGTCATCTTGATTGGCTAAAACAGGGACAGTGGTGGAAATGAGTAGAGTAAGATATAGGAAGCAGAGGGAGCAAACCCAGGGATCCAAGAAAACTCAAGCAGAAATGATCCTGGAAGCCATGCCTTGGGCAAATACATACACACTTGTCCGTAAGCGTCATCCAATAGAAACAGAGTGACCAATGCTGTGAAGCTAGTCTTTAAATAGTCAATTACATTGAAAGTCTTACTGTGGGATGTTCTGTATGCTGTGACTATGTGTTGCTCTGATTGGTTGATAAATAAAATACTGATTAGCCAGTAGCCAGGCAGGAAGTATAGGCCCAATAAGCAGACAAGGGAAATTCGGAAAAAAATGAAGGCTGAGTTGGGAGACACCAGCCCACCATCCAGGGAACAGCATGAAATGGCACACAGGCAAAGCCATGGAAGACATGGCGACATATAGATGAACAGAAATGGGCTGAGTTGAAGTGTTAAGAGCTAGTCCGTTGTGAGCCTGAGCTAATGGCCAAGCAGTTATAGTTAATATAAGCCTCTGTGTGTTTACTTGGGTCTGAGCAGCTACAGACTGGGTGGGACACAGGAAAACTTTTAGCTACAAAGTCTAATGTGGAATGTACCTGTGTTGGGGGAGGTCACAAAACATTAATGTGATGATAGAATCTAAAATGTATTTGGATTTTTGTTAGACCCTTTATTTTTAATTATATATGTGTGTCTGCATTTGTGTTGGGGTGGGGTTGTGTGCACGAGAACACAGTTGCCCATACTGAACAGAAGAGGGCGTTAGATTCCTTGGAACTGAAACTGCCAACAGCTGTGAACCGGGCTCTTAACCACTGAGCCATCCTCTCTCCAGCCTCTGATATGTATTTCAATGCTCCACTTATCATCAGACTCATTCCCTAAGCAAATCTGGTTAAAGCAAACATCAAAGATGTTTCTGAGAAGCTTAAACTCGGAGAATAAATTCTATCCAGCTGACAGTAAACCCAGCCCCTGTCACACCAAATAGGATTTGGATGCTGCCTGCCTGTGAAGAATTAGCGAGGCATCTATGTGAACAGTAAAAACTAGAGATCACAGCCACCAAATCAAAGTTATTAGAACTCTGGTGGAGGACTGAAGTGGTGCCGTACATTCCTCCTCGGAGTTACCAATTGGCAGGATGCTGATGGATGGCCAATCCATCTCCCGTGGATAACTCGGGTTAGAGTCAGCTGCCTCTCATCTATTTTCTGTTGGGGGTGAATTATACCATGATGCTGGATTTGCAAAAGCCACATGTTGAGCTGACTGCAGTCGATGGACGTCAGCAGCATGTCCATGAGTGGCCCTTGTGTGTGTGATATCTACACAGAAGGTTGTTAGCAGAGAGTTGGTTCTCTCTCAGTTTGTCATTCTGGCATAGTCTATTCCCCAGATCCACAGCACAGTGGGGAGCCCCTCGGCCTCACTGAGAGGACTCTAAATTAACTTCACCGAAGCAGGTGCCTCATGAATCAAAGGCACGAAATCTCCAGCTCACTGGTGGCATGGCGAGGGGCCTTCTCTGTGAAGCAGATTTTAGCATTTCAAAATGTTTTCTCATTTCTATCTTTAATCCTGAACGGTGGTACTTTAAAAAGAGCAAACAGTATGAAAAAAAAAATTAGCAAAATAAAAAAAAAAATACTAAACACTTTGCAAGAAAATTTACAGTGAATACACTGCCCAGGTGATTTCCTGTCACATGAAAACCTTAGCTCCCATAAGGATGACAGTCAATAAATTTTGCTTGGTAATATATGAAGTTGAGAGTTACAATTTTGCTTCTTAGGCTAATATTACTGAAATTAATGCTAGCATTAAACATACACCAGCCCATGAGGAACTATGGAAGGTCTCACTCTTGCAGCATAAAATGTCGTTAATCCTCACAATGAACCCTTGTGAATGCCCCTTTTCTGCCTATGGCTGTATCGTGACCTCACCTCTCCTATGCGTACAATGCGCCTGAGGTCGCGCACTTGCCAAATCGCAGTCTGGGATTTATACTGCAGGGTCTACAACCTGACAACACAGTTCACTGATTCTGTCCCTGTACTCCACCGGCTCTCCTCCAGACACAGCAAGCTTCCGGAAACCATCTTACACTGAAGCCATCAGGTGGTGTTCACCACAGTAATGTCCTCACTCATCAAGAGTACCAATTCTAGAGATCATTTGCTTCATGAGCATTAACAATAATGTTGTTATTTCCATCAGTGGGAGTTAGGGAGGGGCATGTCCTCCAGAGAGCAGACAAGAAAGCCAGCTCTAACCTTTCAAGCAGGGAGTGTTGCCTCTTTCCTCTCCCGGTCAGCAGCTTCTGTTGCTCTGGGCATGTCACTTCTGCATGCAGCAGGGCGGGCAGGCAGTGGGAGCCGTCGGTAATGTGGCTTTCCTTTTTGTCTGTACTTCCCCTGTCCACGTTGGTGGTTGGGGTGTGGTGATGGGGACCCTTTTTATAAGATGTTTTTCTAGCAACACAGGTGATGCCAACCACAGAGAGTGTCTGGAATGCTCAAAACAGCACTCAAGACACGGTGACACTCGGCTCTGATTATGTAACCATGGTAAATACGTACATTGCTTTTTACAACATGGGGTTCTGAGGATTTGGAAGACACTGAATGCACATACATGTACACAGAGAGAGAGAGATGATACACAGACAGATAATAGGTAGGTAGAATAATAGATAGATGATAGATAGATAGATAGATAGATAGATAGATAGATAGATAGATAGATGATAGATAGACAGATAATTAAGGATACTTGGGTATACACACACATGTGCCCTAGAAACTGTACACACACAGATGTCTATGTAAACATACACCTGTACACACATATGTCTGTATACACACACACACACACACACACACAAACCCCCATGCATATCTCACACTAAAACATCTCCACAGACAAACGCATGCCATTTCACAAAGTCTATCCTGTCCTCAAGCAGCTCTTCCCACGTGCTGAACATGTGACACCACCAAGCGTCAGGAACACAGGACATTGGCTAATTTAATTATTGCTTAATTAATTCTCTCAAAGCCCCCTACACAACAACTGCCTTTGTAATTAGAAAGTTTTCTTCTATACTATAGGCTAACTCATCTCTCCACTGCCACCGGATAAGCTTGTTTGCGGTAGACGGTGATTAGCACAGAGACCCACAACTGGACAAGACACAGCAGAGAGTAAGAGATGTGGAGTGCCCAACACTAAATGTTACATCTATATCACACCCTCCTCCAGAAGCTCAGGGATCATTTTGGAAGAGAGGCAAGAAAGACAATAAGATCCAAAGGGGCGGATGACAGGCAGGAAACCTCCAGGCACATCAGGATGGCTGCACATGTAGAATGCAGTTCTGCCGGTGTCTGTAAGCCCAAGCCAGATCAAATCCCAACATGGATGGAGGAGGTAGGTGCAAAGTCCCAGCCCTAACTATTGGCAACTGATGGCTGCTGGGAGACAGAGGGTCAGTTTGCTCTAAGATTGTGGCCCCTGACTAATCAACCACGCTCCCATGGAAGGCCACATTGACCAAGAGTAGATGGGTGGCACAAAGTGGACTTGCTGGGTGTTAAAAGAAAAAAAGAACATAAAGTTGGGTAGGAAGGGAAGAGAAGGGATGGAGAAAGGGTTGGAAGAGGGGCGTTGAATACCATCAAAACGCACTGTACAAAACTGTCAAAGAACTAGTAAAACATGCATTTTTTTCCAGCCAAGTACCAGCCATGGGAACCACTAAGAGATGAACTGGTGAGGTAGGTGGCCCTCATGTGGGTCTTCTTGGCACCCAGCATAGTGCCGGGAATATAGCTGAGCCTAACACTGGTCTGTGAAAAAGGCAGCTTCAGATATTCCCAGTGAGGGAAGTTCATTATTCCAGGTTGCTAGGTACAGGGGAAGAAACGGACATGGCGAGGTCAGTTTACACACCCAGTGGTCCACATCTGATGACCCACAGGCCCTCAAACCCACGTTCTCTCCCCCGAGTCCCTTCCTATCGTTGCTACGGGAAATTACCAAACACCTAACGTCTCCACAGATGACAGTGCATCGGCTCCATGTTCGTAGACCTAAACTCTGCTGCTGATTTCCTTGGTTAAGGTCAAGGTGACGGCAGGGGCATGCTACCAGAGGCTCTGGGGATGGACCCACTTCCTTTTGTCTTCAGCATGTGGGGGCTACAAACTCCTGGGCTCACTGCCCAGCTTCCACATCGCCATGTTCAGTAACAGAGCTGACTCCTTGACGACCTCTGTTTCTCTCTGTCTTGGGATTCCTTTGCTCTCCCTTCTAAGGACACTTGCATTTACACAGGTGCCGTTTGGATAACCCAGGTAAGCTCCCTTTTATAACTGGCAGCTAGTGGCGTTGCTTCTATCCTAAATGTCAATTTCCCTAAACCAGGGAGTCTCACAGGTTCTCGGGTTCTGAAGATCCAGACATAACCGGTATAGGCAAGTGAGAAATGATCCATCGCTGCCGCCAAAAACACCATGACCTCCACTAATACCACCTAGGTCATGGGCCAGGTTGGTGAGCATCTTGGAAGGACCTGCCATCTTGTAAGGTCTGAGTCGGAGTTCTTGATAGGAAGAAAAACAGAACAATAGACCTTCATGTCCTCTGCATGCTCCCCTCAGAGCTCTGAGAAAATGTTGCATTTCCAAATCAGGCGATAAAATAATTAAAGTGGACATATGTAATGAAGAAAAAAATTTTAAACCCCTTTTGTGTGTTATTTGCTCTACTAGAAAGAAATATTGAAATAAAGGCTACAATCATGTATGACTAGAAAGAACACAGGGCAATAAGAGAAAAATGCACATGCAAACTACATGTTGGAAATACTTCTACTTGGCAATTTTTCAGCAAGCCAAAATGTTAAAAGAAAAATAAGGTTGCAGATCACTTTGTAGACATGGAATAAAAGAACTGATAAAGTGTGCAAGCAAACAGAAATGCGAACAAGAATGTACCACAGTTTATCTTTTAAATAAAATCACATTTTCTACAGATCATTTGGATAATGTCCCTATTAAACACTCATTCCAGAATGTCAGAACAGCAGTGCATTTGTTTGCACTTCATTTAATTCCATATGACTCATTTCATGTATATATTTCTTCCTCCCATTGCTAATGAATAACTCCGTCATACTTTTTATTATGTTAATATTTTTAAAGCAAATGAGAAACTATTTATGTCCAAACAAAAGGTTCTAAGGAAATGGTACTTGGTATGGGAAGTCCTGACCCAGAAGCTCACTAGTGTTTTCAGAAGGACTTACCACAGCTGTCCACACAGGCCTTCACCTCCCCCATCTCACACTTAAGAGGCCAGCTTCCCGCTTGAGTGAGTTCTCACTCTCCAGCAGCTTTTCAGACAGCTTACCTCAGGTCTTCCTCTGCAGCCTGGGTTGAGCAACCAGTTCCTTCTCTGTTCTGAACAAACTTGCTGGAAGTTCGAGGTTCCACTCACTTCATCCTCCCGGGAAGAGGCAAGACAAGACAAGCTGAGGTGGGGAACTGCCTAAAACAAGCTGTGAGGAGTCACCTTCCAAGCCAGCCTGCGGCATCAAAGCCTTCTGAACCACAGAGGATGGCCTGACGGTCTTATGTTATCATTGTGAATGGCTAGACTTGGTATTTCATGGCATTACTATGGGATATGGCAAGGCACACCTACTAGTAATTAACTACAACAGTTAGAAGTGCATGTTTCACCAGATGAGCCACAGGTAGAGAGTGGTGTGTGTGTGTGTGTGTGTGTGTGTGTGTGTGTGTGTGTGTGTGTGTGTTATTGAGAACAGTGAGAATACACAATAAGCACCTTTTCATGCTAACAAAAAAGAAACATAATTGCCAAATTGAGTAATTTTAAAATAAAAATTGTATTGATTTGAATGTGTGATTGCACGTGTACCTTGCATTAACCTGGACTTTGTTGTGATATGAATGACAAGCAGACCATGTGTTCAAGTAAGTCAGGACCCAACCCCAGGAACACATCAGAAAGAACAGAACAGCACAGTCAGAAGTGTCATGTCATTTCCTGCCGTTGGCTTTTAGAGTCTTGAGACAGGGTCACAGGCATCCCAGGCTGAGCTCAAACCCTTTATGTGATGAGTATGACTTTGAACTCTGACCTCCCACCTGTGAATTTTATATGCTTTGCATTAGCCCACAGACATGTTTACTTCTATTTTGAATGGAATATGTCAAAACTACACATTGCTATATAAGTAGACTAAAGCAGCACCCAACTATGGGTCTAAGTATTGAATCACCCTCCAGGGTCAGTCTCTGAGTTACCAATTTATAGAAGTGAAGGTTCAGCTTGGCCCATGGATTGGAGTCCAGACAGCATATGACAGAAAGACTTCTCACCTCATGGCCACTGGGAAGGAGAGAAAGGGAGACAGGAAGAGAGAGGAACAGAGAGGCGAAGAGGATGGCATGGAGTCTAAACTCTCCTTTCTAGGGCATGCCCCCCAATTAATTACCTTCCTAGACCCTATTTGCAAATGAGGTCATCTCCCTGAGTCATTACCTCAGATCTCTGACCTTCCAGCTCTGGGCATCCACACCTCCCTTGCTTAGTAAATGCTTTCAGATAATAATCTGTTTTGAATCCAAAACAGATCTAGTGACAGTTATTATTTACATCAATTTAAAAACTCAAGTTCAGAGAATTTATTATTCAGCATGAAAGCTTCTGGTTACTAATTAATAGTGAAGTCCCTGACTTTGTCCTCTGGCTTTAATATGTATAATTTAATATATTTTAGGCAATTATATGATATAGAATATCTATAAAGTGTCCAATAAGATTAAAATGTGATACATATATGTGTGTGTTTGTTTTATATACAGCACTAACTCCTATACATGTGTTATATACACAGTACTAACTCCTATATATGTATATCATATATATGGTACCAGCCCCCATATGTGTGTGTTATATATATGGTGCTAACTCCTATATATGTATGTTATACACATAGTACTAACTCATATATATATATATATAAATGTTATGCATACAATACTAGCTCCTATATATGTGTTACATATATAGTACTATCTCCTATATATGTGTGTTATATATATGATACTAATTTCTATATATGTGTATGCTATATATATGGTGCTAACTCCTATATATGTATATAGTACTAAATCCTATATATGTGTATGTTACATATATGTGTGTATTAACTCACACATATATGCTATATAGAGAGTACTAATACCTATATGCATGTTATACATATAGCACTAACTCCTATATATGTTATATATACAGTACTAACTTCTAGTGTATATATAGATAGATAGATAGATAAATACACATGTTATATATACAGCACAAACTAATGTATATATGTTATATATACAGTACTAACAACTATATATATGCTATATATAGTACTAACTCTACATTATATATATATTATATATACAATGCTTATATATGTTATATATGCAGTACTCCTATGTATATATATACATGTTATATAGAGAGCACTAATGTATATGCTATATATACAGTACTAACACCTATATTTGTTATATATACAGTATTAACTATTCATGTATATATGTTATATATACAATACTAACTCCTGTATATATTCTATATATACAGTACTAACTATATGTATACATGTTATATATATACAGTACTAACTCCTATATATGTTCTATATATACTACTAATTATACATGTATATATGCTATATATATACAATACTAACTTCTATATATATGCTATATATGCAGTATTAACTGTGTATGTATGTATGTTATATATACAGTGCTAACTCATATATATATGCTATATATATACAGTACTAACTATAGGTATATATATGTTATATATACAGTACTAACTCCTATGTGTATATATATATACATGTTAGATATACAGCACTAATGTTATATATACAGTGCTAACTCCTTCCACATGAATGCTCTCAGTTATGACACAGCTCTGAAACCAAAGACTTCTCTCCTTCACGGCAGTGAAAACCAAGCTGACCTCCCACACCGAAGTCCATCATAAGTTGAAGGCCAGGTCCCACATGAGAGCAAATAGCTTTGTGTGAAAACGTGTGGGGTCAAATTCATTAACATGTTTTGAGTTTCATCACACAGCAGACATTCAATTCACTAAGTAGAGTTGATGGAAGGGACATCAAAGATCTTTTCAAAAAGACAGAATTATAGAAAATAATTGGATCCAACTGATGCCCACTGCAACCCCACAAAGCAGCACAGAGCTCTGCCGTCTTTTCTGGGACTGATTACTGAGGAATCTGTCTAATCAGTGAAAAAATAAAATCCCTCAGCCATTCTGTCAAAGCAATTAGAACATCAGCAATGGGTGAAAGTGGAATCAGATGTCCTTTCTGAAGGCTATTAAGTAACTAACGGATGATAATCATATTACTTATAAAGAGATTAAATCAAAGAAGGTGAGGCCAGTGTGCTGTAGTCACAAGTGCATAACATGCAAGTGTGTGACATCCACTCTGGTAAAATGAAGGGATCTTTCACTAATAAAGAACTTGAAATGAATTGACCTCAAATTTATGTGCACAGTTTTAGTTTAACTTGTAATGTTGTCACTTAAAAAAGAAGACATGATTTACTAAAGAGCGTTGCACAGTTATCTAGACATCACACTGGAAGAAGGGATTTCATGGTTATAGAATTCTGAAGGTGTTTGTTTTAACTCATGCCTAAGCATGAGCAGGTGAGAATGATGTGGTACCTTCGAAATGCATTCATGTTGTGCATTGATTCCAGTTCAATTACAGGCATGCTTTCCTGGGTGGGGAGTCCTATGCACGACACTGACATTTCCTACCCAGGCCGTGTCACATGACCTGCTGCTGTTTACATCAACTCATAGAAGCTGGGGCAACCTGCATAAGGCACACAAGATCAAGCCAGTGAACATTCTGATATGAACAGGGGATGGCCCTGAGAGATCCCCTATCCTTGGCAAAAAGCTATTGGTAGTTGGTGGCTGCTGGGGGAGAGATTAACTCTCCTTTGCGGATGTGCCCAGACCCACGTGCATGTAGACAGCCCCGACAGGAATCAAGCAGTTATTAAAAAAGAAAAAAAAGTTCCAGCTATTTCTTCTGGTCTCTGTGAACACTTACTAATTACATCATTCTCTAGATTTTAAAATAGTACCTTTCTGGGAAACTGTGAGAAGCAACTGAAATGCCATCTTCTGTGTGTGGAAGTAACTTTCCCCACAAAGGTTAGGGTAGGAAAGTGTGCATGATGTTCCCAAACACAGAGTGCTCAGATTCATCTCTGCTTGGGAAAAAAATGCAATTTTCAGAGGAAGAGTCAAAACATGACATGAGTCACTGATAGTTTGTTACATAACCTGTTGGCAAACTTCTGTCTGTTTGAAAACGAAGTCACATTTGGTGCTTGGTAACTCCTGGAAGGGCCATTAATGCAACTTCAATGTCTACCCCATTTCCTGAATATTTTCCCCACAGTAACTGGCTACCTTAGAACATAGGCAGTGTCAAGGAATGAGAGCCAAGTATGCATCCTCCACATTTGTCCTATTCTTTATACTTGTTTATCTCTGTACCTGGAACCAAGAATCTGCAGTGTCAAAATGGTCCCAGATTCTTGGGACAGACTACGTAATCTATATCTGAAGTATGTATGCAAAGAAAGGTTTCTTTCATGTCTTAATAATTCAATCATGTGACTCACATCACACGCACATAGTTTTGCAGCTTGCCATGGCTTTTTTGAGTATATTCCCCCACACATCTGTCCTCACCACCTGGTGCATACACACACACACACACACACACACACACACACACACACACACACAAAATGGACTATGTGAAGTAATGGACATGTAACTTGATTTTACAAATCATGTCTGTACTAAAAACTCAGATTGGATTCCTTTTTTAAAATGTATTTATTTAAAATCTTTAATTATATTTATTATTGTTTGGAAACTGTATCATACCATTTGGTAATTTGGCAATTTGTTAGCAACTGATAACAGAATATCTTTTCATAGCAACTTGTGTAATCCAATGAGTCTTCTTTGGTAAAAAACACATGTTCAAATCATTCTGGTGTCTCCAGTTGACATATATCTCCTCACCAAGCTTTGAAAATTGTCCACACATGATGGGTAAATGTCCTTCATCAGAGATGTGAGGCTTACAAATGTTCTCTCAGAGCTCGAGACTCAGTTCTCATTCTCTCAACAGTATCTTTCAAAGATAGACAACTTTAACCCTGCCAGTACACAAGTGTGCTTCAAACAGACTTGAGGATAAACGGGGAAAGGGGAGACACAGAGTTTAGGTATGAAAAATGACCCTGTCCTACTTCCCAGACAAGTCAGCTGTATCAATGAGCAGACAAACTTGAACAGACCAGCAGCCAGAGAATTGTTCATTTTTTTCCATAGTGCTAATCTTGAATGGCTGTGTGATTCACAGCTCCAGTTAAATTATAGGTTCATTATTTTGAAATCTAATTCAGAACACCCAGCTGTACTGCCACACAGGAACTAGATAGGAAAGGAAAACACTGAAATTATTATAATGTCTAATTGCCAATTATAGGCAAACATGTTCCTTCAGGATGAGGGAAGAAGGAACCTAAGAAGCAGACTCTCCTGTAGAGAGATGCAGGATGAGATGGAAGCAGAATACATTGGGAGTTGATAAAAAATAAACACATAAAAACATCTTCAGGAGTGGACATATCAGAAGGTGATTTCGCTGTTGGTTTTCACAGACTAAAGCTAAAATCTTTTCTGGTAACAGCATGTTTTTTGTGCCCCACCATTTTTGAAATACCAGTTAAAAATCACATAGCTTTCCCTGCATAGGCCCCTGTCCCATGAGACTAAAGCTATAAGATCCAAGAAAACATTTCTAAGACATTTCAAAACATTTCTACATGTTATTTATTCCAGGAACTTGGGAGATTTTACACAAATACTTTCCTGGGGGTCTGGAGGGAGGGATATGGATCATAATTTTAAGAATAACATTAATGGGACATAAATGTAAATTAGGGGAAGAGAGAGGAGGGAGAGAGAGGGGAAATCTCACTCCTATTCGGGAAAGAAACTATTCCCAACTTATTCCTGCAGAAATACAAGGTTGAATTTCAAACGTCCCTGTAAATTTATCAGAGTAATAAGAGTGTAGTGTTTAGACCACACACATTGTGGGGTTCAGAGTGAGTAGGGGTCAGAGACAGCCCTGGGGTTTCGGTTTTGGCTTCTTACTCAAGTGCTCTATTTCCTCCACACCAGTTTTCTCACCTCGAAACACCACTTATTGGTTAGATGTAGAAGACCCTAAATGCCAAGGCTGACTGCCAGTCTAATAGTTGTGTCTCCAGATTCTCCAATTCGGGTGTGCATTTGACATTATCTCCCCAAATCTGCCTGCTGAACACAGACTTTAGAGTAGTGTGGTGGCAGTCCCTAAGAGACTGCATTTTGCACTGCAGGGAACTTTCTGGAAAGTTAACTTACTGTGTATTTCTCAAGCCCTTGTTCACCCTTGGCCCATTCCAAAGCAGTGCCATTTCATTTATCAAGGGTTAATTTTAAAAGATTTTCCCCCCAAGGATCCAAGCCAAGGTATCATAAAGATGCTTACACAATGGTGTTTACTGCAGTGCACAGAGCTGGAGCTCAGCTACAGACCAGCCTGGGAAATGTACTGTATGTGCACCATGGGATTATGGCTGCATAAAGAACAAAGTCATGTCGTCTTCAGGAAAATAGATGCATCTGGAAATCATCATATTAAGTAAATTAAGAAAATCTCAGAAATACAAATATCATGTATTTTCTCACATTGGTGATCCCTAGATTTTATGTAATCACATAAAGTTGTGTACACTATGTATGACAGAGAGGTTAGACTGTCAAGGAGACAAGGTGACTAATGGAGGTGAGAAAGAGGATAGGGAAAATGTGTTCAACATATCATGTCTTCATGATCAAAAACTTAAAAATAAATTAACTGAGACTGGAGAAATGGCTCAAAGGTTGAGGGTGCATACAGCTCTTGCAAAGGATGGAGTTTGGCTTCCAGCATCCATTTCAGATGACTCACAGTATACTATAACTCCAGCTCCAGAGAGATCCAGCATATCTCGACTCTTCAGCACCTTCGCCCACAGTGTTGTTAGACAAGTTTAGGAGCAGAAGGTCAAAATGCATCAAATAGACTGAACTGGTTGTGAGTACACAGAACATTGTGCTCCTAGCTAGGCTGCCAACCACAGCTAATGCCAGTATCTAGAGTCTGTGTGTATGTGTGTGTGTGTGTGTGTGTGTGTGTGTGTGTGTGTGTGTATGTGTGTGTGAGAGAGACAGAGACAGAGACAGACAGACAGACAGACAGACAGACAGACAGACAGACAGAATCCCTCAGTAGTGGTCAGGTCCCCAGCCCTGACAAGTGAGAATGGGTTCTATGGTAAACTGCAGACTTCCACAGCAAATTCATGAGAGAATATCTGTTCATGCCCCGAGCTTACACTGTGGACCTTGGCTTAAGAACGGTGAGGTTTAACTTATAAATACACATTGATTCTAGTGACTGAAGAGTATAGAAGCTTGACAAAGGATGAAAATAGAAATTTATAAAGTAATATTTAACTTAAAATGTAACACAATCATTTGAGCAGTTCTGCTCATGAAATTCTAATAACTAAGCATATACTAGTGAGCACTTGCTTTAGGCCCTGATTACTGAGTTATCTGAATGAAATGAGTAAGTGGAAGAGATGTCTCCAATCTCTTAACTGAAGCATAATCCATTTTAATGTTAAGCCAGGATAAAGGATCTATCTATTGATGATAAATGAATGAAGAGCTTCTCTCTCTCTCTCTCTTTCTCTTCTCTCTCTCTCTCTCTCTCTCTCTCTCTCTCTCTCTCACACACACACACACACACACACACACACACACACACACACACACACTGGGGCATTATTTAGCATTAATAGAGAAGGAAATAATTGGAAGCAACACAAAGACAAACAATGCTATCAAATTAAATAAGTAAGGCATGAAACACAGACACTCAGGGCCTCACTTATATTCAAAAGTCTGGCTCAGAACGAAGAGTGGGGAGATGGTTGCTGGGACCTGCGAGGCAGAGGGCTGGGGGATCAGCTATATGCCATGTGAGTAAGTTAATAACAATTTATACATTCATGGAAATTGCCTGGAAGTATACATTGTATATACATTTTAAATATCCTCAATACAAACATGATAGGTTATGGGGATGTGTGTGGTTTAATTAATCTGATTTAAACATCCCATAATGCAGACATATTTCAAAACAGCATGTTTTAATGGTAAACATCTCTGACACTAAAAATAAAAGATAAAAATACATTTATATTTCAAAAATGGGGGCAAGGAGTATATCAAGCCTAATTGATATAAGACAGAGGGGATCCTGGGAATGCATAATGGAGTCCATGAAAGGAAAAGCAAATAGACAATAAAATTCACCACCACCAACTGCTGTTTTGAAAGGAAGTGAGCGCTAACGTCTCCTTGTTAGTATTGCATTATGTACATTATAAAACAATATCTGAATATGTATTCTTCAAAACCTTGCATCCAATTCTTTTGTTTGTTCTGTTGAAACTATCCCTATTGGCTGTTGTTGAGCCTATCTCTGTATTCATTAATGGATTCTTTTTCTCAGCAAGTTATAAAAACCCTTTTCACAAAACGCTCCATTACTATCTTCATTAGAACCCCGGACAGTCTTGTAGGAACTTGCAGCAGATGACCATGACTGGAATGGTGGCTGGGGGATGAGGCACAAACTTTGTAGCACATATAGACACGGGGTGAGGTGGAGGTTGTATCGTCAGTTTAACCATTGGTAATTCAGTTGGAGATATGAAAAAAAATCTAGATTCGTAAGTCTGTACGGACGAAGACACACACAAGAAAGAGTGAGAGCTGGCAAGTTTTACAAGTTCGTTATCTGGGAAATAAAACAAAACCCTCCATTCTTATTTAAACAACTCACCAAAGAGAAAGAGCAAGTGGGAGAGTAGGGCGGGATGAGAGGGGAAGGAAGCTGGGCAAAAGTTCCAGGATGGCAGGAAGGTGGCAGCATCAGCCGCAAAGAGGTGAAGAACGCCTCTGCACCCAGGTCAGTTCTCAGCCTAATCAGGGAGTGCAGGGCCAGGTCCTGAGGCAGCTAGCTGCTGAGTTCTTCTCAGTAAGGCTGGGAAGGCAGGTGGAGCAAAGAGCCAGAAAGCAAGCTTTAAACAAATAAAATGCAGCAACTGGTTTGAGCAAAGACTGGTTTCCTGCACCAGGCAGAACTTGGCCAGGAAAAGCTCAGAGACTCCCCCTAGCGATGGGGGAGGCAGAATTCTGACCCAAGAGATACTCAGAGAGGCCCCCTAGTGGTAGGGCAGGCAAAATTCAGACCAGGAGAAACTCAGGGAGGCTCCCTCATAGTGGGGAAGGCCAATTCAGATCAGGAGATGCTCAGGGATGCCCCCTAGGGATGAGGCACACAGACTCTGACCAGGAGAGGCTCAAGGACGCCGCCTAGTGATCAGAGCAGGAAGCATCTGACGAAATGATGACGAAAGCCACAGAAGCTTTCCATAGCAGAATTCTGGGATCAGGCCTCCATTTGTAGGCATCTGCCACTGGCTGTTATATAAACACAGACTAGGTTAGACCACAGCTACTTACACACCGAGGAAGGTTGCCATCTGCTACAGAGGAATTTAAACTATGAGACAGTTTGAGGCCGCTCCAATAATAGCAGGTGAACAGAGGCCATCAGTATGGCCACACAGAGACTAGTGAACGTCTTGACATCCAGACAGCCTTTCTTGCTTAAAGATTTTTTTGGATATATTTTGATGGAAAATCTGGTGCCAGGCTTTGATGGTATAGGATATTTATAACTGAGGCTTTCCATTTCACATTCAAATTGTTTTTAATTTTATTTTTGACCAGCAACAAGTTGTATGTCTTTGTCTTCTCTCCCTTTTTACTTCTATCCCTCCCTTTCTTCCTTTCATTTTTTTCAGCTAAAGGAAATAATAAATTGTAAAGACAAGTCAGCCTGATGTGTCTTGGTAAAAAGGGGGTTTGTTTAAGGACTCAGAGCTGGTAATGTGCAGAGACACCAGTCCTTACCAGTGTGTTGAAGCTAGAGTCATGTGTATGAATATCTTTTGCTAAATAAGAAGTAAGGAGTCTCCAGCTACAAAGGCTACAACATAATACAACTAGCAGTGAAGGCTTTAAAATTCAAGGGGGAACTGGGATTTTAGCATCCTTTTATTTCAAACATTTAGGAACATTTCCGACCCCCAGGGAGACTGAGCAGTGCCCTGTGTGTGTGAGTATGTTGTGTGTGTAAGAATGTGTGTGTGTGTGTGTGTGTGTGAGAGAGAGAGAGATGAGGAGAGGGGAGAGAGAGAGAGAGAGAGAGAGAGAGAGAGAAGAGAGAGAGAGAGAGAGAGCACATCATAGCTGTGTATCCTTGTGTGTAAAGAGGTACCCAAGCTTGACTCTCTTTCCTCTGCCTGTCGTGTCATTTGATCACATGATAGATGATGCTGAAGAAACGTTTTCCCAAACGCTTCCAAACTGTCACAGCTGTTCCAACTATGAGGGGAGAGGAAACACCAAACTTCTAACAACTCTGTGAAGCAGTGATGCAGTTTATTTCAAGGTTCTGTGGGTCTCCCAGCATTGGCATGATCGTGGTCATTCACAACACACAGCAAATTAAAAATACTAATAAAGTGCTGGGCAGTGGTGGCGCACGCCTTTAATCCCAGCACTTGGGAGGCAGAGGCAGGCATATCTCTGTGAGTTCGAAGCCAGCCTGGGCTACAGAGTGGGTTCCAGGAAAGATACAAAGCGACATAGAGAAACCCTGTCTCAAAGACAAAAAAAAAAAAAAAAAAAAAAAAAATTAATGAAGACCAATTTATATCCAAAGAACATTTTGCTACCCTCTCAAACATTCCTTTATTTTAAAGTCAGTGGTCCTTTCTGTATCTTTTTATAGAAAAGTAGCCTAATAGCCACATATCCTGAGTTTGCTCACCACCATTGACCTTCAAACATTTTCTATCACATTAAATCCATAAGTTTATTTTAATATCTCCTCCGCCCCTAATTACCTAGATCATTCTATACCATTCCCTACAGGGAAATAGGCTGCTGAAGTTTGGATTTTTAAATCCTAATTAAAAAATTCATTAGTGTGTGGATTAATTTCCTCTCTTTGTACTTCCCTCTCCCTCTTGGTAGTCATCGGACATTGAGAAGCAATCTAGCCATCTCCACATAGAGCTCCATAATGCATTTTAATTACTCTGCTTGGGTCCCACAGCTGTCCACAGTGCCAGGAAGTAAACATAGGCACATGGAAGGCAGAGCAGGAACTCTGGGGCCAGAGGACTGTAACTTGGCTATCTTTCCCATGGTGAAAGCATGTTAGCCCTGTGTCTTCCGCAGCCAAATCCACGAGGGTCTTCCTTACTGTGACAGACATATGTCATTCAGGTCAACATGAGCTGGGACAGTGGACACCAGAATAATCAGCAAATATTTCAAATTCTCCAAAAGGCATCCTGGGACCACACTACAGTCATCCTCTCCATGGAAGATGCTACTTTTAGATCCTGTTGCTTGGAGAATCCCTGCTGGAACAGAGAGTGGGCAGAATGCAACCTACGGTTCCAGTCCTGAAGGGCACCAGTTCATGAAGTAATTAGCTTTATATAGTTAGCGTCTAGTTAACAGTTCTGGAAATGTGTATTGTGGAAGCAAAGTCAGGGCAGCTTCATGTCTCATTATTTCTCTTGGTCTCTTAGAAATACTCTGTCCATTAGTATAGATAGGAAATTAAGTCATTTTGTATTTTTTATCAGCTTGCAGTAAACTGGTTCCCAAATATCAGCCAGTGTATTAAAAGAAAGTGTTATTAAAAGAAGAGGATTTTAGATTATTTTCTGTTTATGCCATTTGTTGGATTCTCTGCATTATCAGACGTTTAAATGTATATATTTTTTCAATTTAATTTTGTTTTAGAATATCATATGTGAGTATTGTGTTTACATAATTTACCTCTCCCCCTCCATCCCTACCATAACCTACTGATTAAAATCCATGACCTCTTCTTTAATTATTGTTACACACACACACACACACACACACACACACACACACACACACACACACGCACACGCACACGCGCACTCACACACTCATATATACATACCACCTGCTGAATCAATTTAGTGTTGAGCATATTCATATGCATTAGGGCTGACCACCTGAGACTACAACACCTATCAGGGGCCTGTCCCTTGGGAAGGATAATATTCTCTCTCTCTCTCTCTCTCTCTCTCTCTCTCTCTCTCTCTCTCTCTCTCTCTCTCCAGCCAGTAACTGCGATAGCCTTCAACTAGGGATGGAGCCTTGTGACATTTCCCCCATGCTTGCTGGCATGTCCACTGGTGTTATCACTGTGTGGGTCTTGTGTAGACAGCTGTGTTGTTGGGATGCCATGAGTGCAGCTCCCTGTCATTGTCCTCCAATAACATCAGCACAGCAATCATCTCTGTCACCACTTTTCCCCTAAATTTCATTAACTTGGAGAAACATCTTATTCTCATCAACTCCACAAGAGGTTCTTTGCAAACACTTTTTAGACTGGATGCTGGTATAAACATTACTGATTCTCTGGATGGTGTGAACATTATTGACTCTCTGGATGGAACCCTTTTTATTATTCTAGAGTAATAATTCCATTCCAGAAAGTCTAACGTTGCTCATGAGATAATCCAATGTTCGTAATTATGTGTGAAAATGTGTATACGCACCTTACTTCTGTGATGTTTATAAATGTGTGCATGGAATGTGTTGCTCTACTTATCCCCTGAAAAGCATTGACTGAGGGTACAACACAAGCCATGCACTCTGCATACAGAATAAGATGGATGAGTACCCACCCTCTCTTATATTCCAGTGAAACAGAAAAAAATTCCATTTTCTTCACTTTCTTCTGCTCTCTCTCTTCCTCTTCCACTCCTCCGCCCCCCCTTTCCTCCTCCACCCCTTCCAGAACACAAGAAGAAGGAAGTCCTCGATAACCAGGATGGCCTGGATCATAATCTGCCAGCACCCTGAGCTTGAATTTCTACCTTCAGAATTCAGAGGGAAAGATTTATATAATTTAAGTCAACCATTGTATGGCATTATAGCACCTGTAGCCATGTGCTACAGAAACCACTGAAGATGCCAGCAAGGAAAGCAGGCATTGGCTTTGGGCTGATTATGTGCTGAAGGAGACAATTGCCACACAGACGCCTGTGATACACACTTGGTTCCCTGCCTCATGGGTTCCTCACACATCCTAGGAAGCTGACTGCTGCCAACTCTGGTTTGAGAGTTGACAGTAAGAGAAAAAGAGGTAAAACAGAAAACATGACCTGACCTAAAAGTAATCAGAAAGGCACCAGTAAAAGGCCAGAGAGTTGGGAGCTCTTGAACCATTCTGAAGTTAGTCATTTTGGGGACCTCTGCAAGAGCTAACATTTCAATGTGGTATTTTGTTCCCCGAAATATTGTGCATAATAATAAACTTATCTGAGGTCAGAGACAGAACAGCCACAAATTAAACATAGAAGTTAGGCAGTGGTAGCACACGCCTTTAATCCTAGCATTCCAAAGGCAGAAATCCATGTGTTCAAGGAAACAGCCAAGCATGGTGACTCATCACGCCTTTAATCCCAGGAAGCAAGCCTTTAATCCCAGGGAGTGATGGTAGAAAGCAGAAAGGTATAGAAGGCGTGAGGACCAGAAACTAGAAGCATTTGGCTGGTTAAGCATTTGGCTGGTTAAGCATTTGGCTGGTTAAGCTTTTAGGTTTTGAGCAGCACAGTTCAGCTGAGAGCCATTCGGATATGAGGACACAGAGGCTTCCAGTCTGAGGAAACAAGATCAGATGAGAAGTTGGCCAGGTGAGGTGGCTGTGGCTTGTTCTGTCTCTCTGACCTTCCAGCGTTCACCCCAATACCTGGCCCTGAGTTTGTTTTATTAATAAGAACTTTTAAGATTCATGCTACATTTCAATGAACCTCTTTAGCTACCAGAGGAAAAAAATAGTAATTTAGCACTCACAGAAGGGTAATACATTATATAAAGGCAACCATCTATGGGGTGTGTGTGCTGAGGAGAGTGTCCATGGTGAAATCAAAATACCTTCTCATAACAGCAATCCTAAAGGCATGGGGTGGAGTTGAGGTGGGATTGGGCTCAATTTCTCAACATTATGGACATAACCATATCACAGACTAAAAGAGTGATTTGTGTCCTATGAATGAGCATGGAGGGAAGAGAGAAAGGAAGATCTTCTGTTTGCACTCAGACAAGCCATCTTTGGTGTAGTGGGCATTATTCTGGGCATTGCATTTGTGAATCGAGTTACGGTATCAACCCATGCCCAGGACACATGAAAGAGAAGTAATCCCAAAGAAAGCTCACTGGAGACCACAGTCTGCCATGGCGCTGACTGTCTGATGTGTCCTGTGAAAACTCACTGGTTCAGATATCTTCAACAAATGGTCTTCTCATGTTCTTATGACTTTCCTATTGTAGGCAAACTCTGAACCATATTATCCTCTCCTGATTTAAATGCCCAAAACAAGAGTAAAGTCATGTGCAGAAAGATGCACATTCATAATAGTGAAGGGGTGGAAGGATCATGTTTGACTACCATTAAAAAACTGGTTAGCAATGCACAGACCAGCCACACAATGCTATTATTAAAATCAGTAGCAGATGCTTTCCTCTGTCGAAAGGGGAAAAAGTTCCTTTTGTTGGTAGGTGAGAAAGCACTTTACAGAGACAACATATGGAGCAGGAACCTTTTACACAAAATAATAGTCACACTGCCCAAATGTGCAGGAGAATATAAATGAATATCTGGGAATGAGAATGAGTGTTTGGGAACAGGTTCATGAAAGCGTTGTCTCCTGGTGATGCGTGGATGACTCAGTTGCATTCTTTGCTACCTTCCCATATTTAAAGAGGCTACAAAGTGGCTAAGTCAAATACCATCAACAACTTTGCCTGCAGAATGCTGGGCCCCTGCACAGGCTTTGTAGTTCAAGAGCAGTGAAAGCATCCAGGGACATCATACTCCTTGAAGAGAAAAGAAAAGTTAGCATTGTCCACAGAGCACAGAAAAGCAATCGATGTGCCTGATTGAGAACAGAGAGTCAGTCCCAGAAGGCACAGCACAGAGGTTCATCTGAATCCATCCAAACAGTGGCATTCACTCTGTCAGACATCAGCTAGGTTTAAGTATGTCTTCCAGCTCTGGCTGTGGATAAAGACAGATCCTAGCCTAGCCTGCAGCTCCTGCTTCAGTGTTTATATACAAGGCAGTCAAGAAGGAGCCTTTCGGTAGCAAGTGTCATTCACACCCACAGTTTTGCACATTATCGAGAAAATAAGCCAAAATATTGATGCAGCTAGTGTTCTGACCATCATTTCTGGCCAGGGATGACAATTTAACAGGAATTGTTTAGGATAAACTGTGAGAAGGCGCTAGCCCAAGATGGTGGTGACTGGGGAAATAAAACTCATTAACAGGGGGTAGAGTTGATTCCTCATAATTTCATATTATCACAATTTTTTAAATTAAAAATGAGAGGCATAACACAATAGATGCTGCCCAGAGAGAAACAATCTGTACACAGTGTGGCGTTCAGGTCATTCTCTGCAGAGACACTCTATACAGGGAAATGGAAGAAAATCTCAACCCGCCCATCCCCCTTAGACCAAAGCTGCCCCCAATCCATACTTCAATAACTCATATTCAGAGGAGTGAATTATGTATCCTCTTCCTAACTCTAACTTGCAGACAAGGCCTTGTTTCCAACTGGCCTAGTTTTTCTGCATTTTGACCAGACAGAAAAATCTCACTGACTCTGGAACTTGGCAAAAGAGTACCAAAGGTGTGGGGAGAACTTGAAGGCTTTCCAAGCATCCGGACGCTGGATTCACACCATCCTGTGCTGGTGGTGAGTCAGTCAGGACACTGGATTCACACCATCCTTTGCAGTGGGTCATGCCTTTTAAACTCAGAGCTTCTACAGCACATACCTCCTGCCTTTTCTGGTCCATCAGGAGGCAGATACAACAGGGTGAGATCAGGAGGTCAGGCTATAGTTTGGTCTGCAACTTGACTGGGAAGAAATGGCCCCAAGGTCACTCAGCTGGCTGGAAAGTGGAGTTCCCAATGATTGGAGGGGTGATCCTGATGAGCTCTCAGCCTGTGACTGCTTGAAAAAATTTGAGCTCCCTCAGGTCTTTTCTCCTACATGATCCTTCATCTTTGTCCAGTATTGAATCCTCTCTTTGCTTCAAACCTCTCTCACTAGGATCAGCCTTCGCCAGTGAGAAGGCTTAACTGATTATTTCTGGCCCACGAAGAACAATCCTCCTGTTTTTAATGCCTGCTTATCTGTATGCTCAGTTACACCCATATGGTCAATTCACTGCTCTGTGCAAAATGGAGCTTTACTAAAAATCCTACAAGATGTTTCAACACAAAGAATTAGGAGCCTCGGGAGTCTCCTCAGAGCTTTGGGGACCACCACAGAACTCTGTCTCTATCTAAAAGAAATTAATATACTAAAATATTTAATGACTTGAACACAGAATGGATATGTATATTGAAATATACACATTTCTCCCCAACAACTCAAGGTAAATGATTTACTTAAACTACTTTAATTTTAATCACTTCTATATTGAAAAAAAACGTTCATAAATAATGGCACATTTCTAACTTGAAGACTAGTAAAAATCTCTTCATGGTGGTTTGAATGAGAAATATCTCCATTTAGTGGTGCTGTTAAGAGAGGTTGTAGGATCTTTAGGAGGTGGAGGCTCACAGGGGCCAGACTTCTTATAACCTCATCCTGCTTCCTGCTCTCTCTGTCTCTGTCTCTCTCTCTGTCTGTGTGTGTCTCTCTCTGTCTCTCTGTCTCTGTCTCTGTGTCTCTCTGTGTCTGTCTCTGTCTGTCTGTCTCTCTCTCCTCCCCCCACGTGTGTGTGTGTGTGTGTGTGTGTGTGTGTGTGTGTGTGTGTGTGTGTCTGCTTCTTGTGAATGAAGTGTGACCAGACCACTTCCTGCCTCTGCCACCATACCATGACTTCCCAGCCATTGTGGACCCTTTCTCTCTGGAACCATAAGCCAAAAGAAACTCGTTCTTCACTAAACTTTTTGGAAGTTTTTGGTTATGCCACAGCAACAGACAACCAACAATTTTATGATTGCTAGATGCTTACCACACACTCAGTAACTGTTAATGGGAGCAAATGGGTGTCACCAATGTCACAATTAATCTCACAGTGAGGGGTATAGGGCCTTTTAGAGATTAATTTAGTTGCAGTGGCCTTGGGAAGATAGAAGCGGTGTCATTTATACTTCTTTATTTTTAATTTTTATAACTTTTATTAAATTGTTGTTTAACAATTTTTACATATGTATATACACACATATATGTACATACACATATATACATGTATATATAATGTATATATTGCATTCTGACTGTCACACTCCCAACCCTTTCTAATGTTCCTCCTACCTGGATTAACCTCTTTCCTCAATACAATTTCCCCTTGAACATTCATATCTCCCCCTCCTCTTTTGAGACTCACTGAGTTCAACCGGGCATCTGTGTGGTTATGGCTTTGGAATCATCCAACTGAGCCTGGTAAGCTCCTCCATGGATTCACAAGGAAAGATGATATAACAGTACTCTCTCAGAATTCATCAGTAGCCTATACTTCAGCAGGAAGAAATAGGGCTCCATACTCCTCCAGTCCATGGTTGACTGTGATGAGCCCAGTCTTCTGTAAGCCAGGTGCAGATAGCCACAGCTACTGTGAGGTCATGACTACATTGGCTCAGCGATAGTCCAAAGCCAGCATCTCACAGCCCTGCTCCCTGTATTCTGTTTTTCACACTCTTTCAGTTTCTTCCACAATGATTCCTGAACCTCAAAAGTGTTAGTCAACATTCACTTTGTAGTTAGCATTCACCTGTCACTTACTCTCAGGACCCTAAGCAGCCACAGGTCTCTGCATTCATTGTCACTTGTGGCAAAGAGGTTCCTCTGAGTAAGGCAGATTGGCAGTGTAGGACCCAGGGTTCTCGGCCAGCTAGGATCACTGGTGACTTATCTCCCGGCCTACAAACAGAACCTTCCTGCACATTGAATGAAGATAGGCAGGAGGGAGGGGGCATCCATTGAAATCTTTATACAATGCAACCCAGATATGGTATGTCTGCAGCAACAGGCCCTTACAGTTAGCTCTTGGAGAAGGTAAGAAAAGGGACAAACGCCTGCGCTGTTTGGGGGTTCGTAGGCTTCCATGACCAACTCATAAGGCCATCTCTCACATCTGGCACTGGGGTTGTTTTGTTTTGTTTTGTTTTGTTTTGTTTTTTTATGAGCTGGACAGCATTATCCAGACACACAGGATATCTCCCACCTAACTCTCTCTGATAGGATGAACCCTCCGTGAATGTGGGTGGCACCACCTAACAGGTGGGTGCCTCAGCTGAACACAGATTAGAAAGAGGGACACTGCAGAATAGGATCCAGCTCTGGGGCTTGCATGTTTTCTCCACTGCCAGGACACTATCATCAGACTCCAGACGCTTCAGATAGGAAGTGAACTCACACCAGGGAATCTGCATGCAGCCTGAAGGCCTCAATTTATGTCCCCTCTTATTCCGAATGTTCTAACTGCTTGGACTTAGCAAACCAAATTTTAAAAACTACATCACTGATGTTTTCTGCCCCCACCTTTTGTCCATCCCTCATGCCTACTGAAATAATCCCGTTCTTCCCAATCTCCAAACGTACCCATGAACAGGGAAACTGAGTCCCAGTGTGAACTTCACAGAGCTTCAAAGCCCTGCTGGGTTCAGCTTTATTTAGACCAAGGCTAGACCAACACCAATACCCCTCCTTTCCCTCAGCCTCAGTTCCTGCTGCTGCTTCATGTAAAGGAGTCCTTCTATTGGAGGCCCAGCCTCAGCTCTTTTGAAAAATGGTCACTTCTACATTTTTTTTTAAACTAGAAAATTCTCACTCAGAAAACACAAATGTCCAACAAATATCACTTTATGGTTGGGTTTTTTTTTTTTTTTTTTTTTACTTTCAGCAGGTTAATGTCAACACATGTTATTAATTTTTGCTAAAAAGCCATCTCAGTGGGGAGTCTGGAAGTGTGGCCAGCTAGACGCTAATGAGCTGATGGATTTTCACCAGCACGCATATCACAAATTGAACCAGACAGACCATTAAATTCTATCTTTCACATTCTCGTTTGGAATATGGAAAGAATGTCTCCTGTCATCCAGCACATGCCCCAACTCAGTAAAACCCCCTGTTTGAGTCCTATCTGAGACCTTCAAAGGATCTCCAGGACCCTTACTAATCATGACCACACCTTGCAATAATTGTGCATTATGTCATCTGAAACACCAATGTCATTCATTCAACATTCAGTAAACAACAAAATATTAACAGTGCAGGTGCCAAGCTACAGGTGGACTACCATAGTCTCAGGCTCAAGGCTTCTACACCCAGGTGAGGAGTTAGTAGCAGCTGATAGCCTCTGAAGAAAGGACACTCAGTGTCTCCTAAGGGTGTGGTCTCCGTAAGTTGATCATGCTCTGGTGGATGGCCACAGACTCCTGAGAGTTTACACATAACAGAAATTGGACTTGGCAGGTATAGAAAAAAGAAGACATAAAGTTGTGAGGGTGGGAAGGAGGGAGGTAGATCTGAGAAGAGTTTAGGGGGAGTATTGGGGAATGAATATGTTCAAAATGTATTTTATGGGTATGAACTTCTCAAAGAACTGATAAAAGTATCAATAGATACTTATATAGTGATATATAGATAATATATGTAGATATGACAGATAAATAGATGATAGATGACCATGGTGAAGATAGATGGAGAGATAAATAGATGATAGGTAGGTAGAAGATAGATAGATAGATAGATAGATAGATAGATAGATAGATAGAGAGATTGATAGACAGATAGAGATGATTGATAGATATAATAGTTAAATAAACACATAGATTGATAGATAATAGATAATGGTGATAATGGTAGATAGAAATAGATGACAGATGATGATGATAATATAAATGATTGATAGATATGTAGATAGATGATAGAGAGATACAACATGATAAATAGAAAGCTGATAGATAGATGATGATGATAGATAATAGATAGATAGATAGATGATAGATAGATGATAGATAATAGATAGATAGATAGATAGATAGATAGATAGATAGATAGATAGATAGATAGATAGATGACCGACAGATATCCCTTTGTGAACTTTAGAGACTTTGCTACAATGAGGAGTTGCTGCAGACACTGTTAGGAGCTAAAGTGTGACAATGTTTCTGACAGTCTGTGGACATCCCACAATTCTGGAAATATTCCATAGTGACCCTTCTGTCTGTGCGTGAATATTTCAGTGGACTCCCAAAGTCTGTTTGCAAATGACATCTGTCATTTTCCCAGCACTAGACTCTCTCAAGCCCTGCTTATATGCAGAGAATTCCAGAGAACGCTGGCCTGTGCTTCTTCAAGAATGTCAGAGATGTGGAAAAAAATCCAGAAAAGACTGAACAAAATTGTGCTGCTATAGCTACACATTTTTACTCAGCCTTAACTCTATCTCACATGACTAGAACACTCACCCAGTTTCTAACCTAAACTTGTAAACTTGTGACCTAAACTCAGAAACTTCAGACATTGTACAGAGTGGAAGAAGCCCTGAATGAATGTATAAGGAGTGGATGAAGTCATGAGGGAATATGTGTTGCTGACATGGGCACCAGCATGTCAAGGACCCATGGGAACATCAAAGCCTTCTTCTGGTCCAAGTACCTCCGTTTATGACCAGCGTGTGCAGAAGCCATCCACTGCAGCTTCCTTTTTCCGGATGACTGTGCCCTGAGACTGCTCCCCGGGAGACCTCCAATTGGGACTAGCTAATCCCTACTTCTTTTTTTTTTTTTTTTTTTCATTTTATTTATTTTATTTTTTATTTTTTTAATTTTATTTATTTTATTTTACAATACCATTCAGTTCTACATATCAGCCATGGGTTCCCCTATTCGCCCCCCTCCCACCCCCTCCCCTTACCTCCTGCCCACCCCCCATTCTCACCTCCTCCAGGGCAAATCCTCCCCCGAGGACTGCGATCAACCTGGTAGACTCAGTCCAGGCAGGTCCAGTCCCTTCCTCCCAGACTGAGCCAAGTGTCCCCGCATAAGCTCCAGGTTTCAAACAGCCAACTCATGCAATGAGCACAGGACTTGGTCCCATTGCCTAGTTGCCTCCCAAACTGATCAAGCCAATCAACTGTCACACCTATTCAGAGGGCCTGATCCAGCTGGGGGCCTCTCAGCCTTTGGTTCATAGTCCATTCATTTGGCTATTTTTTTTTTCAATAATTGAGTAAAACCGAAATTTATTATATGTCACAGTCGTCCTAGGGACCTCCATGCTATATATATAGCCTCTATGGTTCTATGGGTTGTGGTCTGATTGTTCTTTATTTTATATCTAGAATCCACTTATGAGTGAGTACATACCATGACTGTCTTTCTGCTAACCCCTACTTCTTCTGCACATGCTCACATTCTGGTTGCTGTGTAGTTGGTACCACACCATCAGAATACACAGAGCCCAGATGACCATGTTTGTGTCTGTTCGTCTGTCCTTGGTTCATTCCTTTGTCATCCCAGTTACGCTCATCCCTGAAGCCATGCAGGACACAACAAGAAATGCCATTGCTGTTTATTGAATGGAACTGACCCAAACAATGTACCTGTCATTTCAACTGCAACAGGCTGAGCATTTCCTGAAGTATATACAGAACATATCCTTAACCATAAAATATAAATTAGCAGGTTTAGTAAGACTGAAGCCACACCCAGATTCTTGCCACGATACTATGAAAGTAGACATCAGCAACTAGAAGAACTTCAGAAAACACACAAATACCTGGTGATTACACAATGGACCAAAGGAAAGCATTAAAAGGAAAGATGGAAAAGACATTGAAACAAATACTGATGTACAATATGTGAAATGCGGGACACAGCCAAACAGTTCTAAAAGTAGGGTTTATGGCAACAAAGATTCACATCAAAAAGAACAATTTGAAAGAAACAACACCATGGCTCAAGAAACAAGAGAAAGAAAAATAAACCAAGGAGACGAGTGGTAAAAGGCAGGAAGTAATAAAGATCAGAGCAAGATCAAATGAAATGCAGATTAGACAAATAATGGAAAACATACTGAAATAAAGAGTCGGTTGTGTGAAAAGATAAAACATTGAAAAATATTTAGCTGGATTGACCACAAAAACAAAAATAAGACAAATAACATGTGGCGCTGGTTATTAATAAAATCAGAAATGAACAAAGAGCAGCAATAATAAAAACACATCTGTGTGCAGGAGAAGAGAATTCTATGAACAACTGTATGTTAATTATTAGGGTAACCTGAACATAAAACAAACCCCCAAATTCCTAACCTAATAAACTAAATGTTACAGAAATTAAAACAGTGAACAAATTAATAATGAGAACAGAGTCTGAAGCATCCTGTCAAAGAAAAGCCCATAGTCTGATGAATTCACTGTGAATTCCAGAAAAAAAATTAAAGATGAATTTATATTAATTCTCCAACTCTTCCAAAAACCTGAAGAAATAATATTTTTACAATCATTGCTAGAAAGTCATCATTAACCTAACACCAAAGACACAAAAAGATACTACAAGAGAAAACATTGTAGGTCAACATTTCTAATGAACATGTGTGCAAATACACCTCAGAGATTCCTTGCAGACTAAAATGGAAGACACAGAAGAGGAAGTGCCCCTCCGGGTGAAGTGTGTTAATACCCGGAAGGCAAGGACAGTTCAATGTGTGTGAATGTACTAAATACTACAAAACATATTCATAGACAGTGGTTCAATGTGCACAGACATGATGATGATACAACATATCCACAGAATGATGGCTTAAGGTTTTCAAATGTGTTAAATGCAATGCACAATACTCACAGAATCAAGGATACAACCTGAATCTCCATTCACTCAGAAGATGTATTTATCAAAATTTAGCAACATCTTAAGATGAAACATCTCAAAAATTTTGATGTCATAGTGAATATATATCAATACTAAAAGCCAATATGCCAACCACAGTAACCCTCAAAGCTTAAAAATTGGAAGTTTATCTTCTAAGGGACAGGGAAAGTATGTCACATTTACCATTTTCATTTGGCATAGTGCTGGGAGTCAGAGTCCGATAAATACAGCAAGAAAAGACACAAAATTCATCAAAATTAGAAAAACATTAACAAAACAAAACACTAAATTGCTTCTACCTCTAACTTCCTGTCTTTGACAGATGTTACACATAAAGAAAACCCCAAGATCTTACATAGAGAAATCCTTAAAGATTGTACCAAAAAATCTGTCACAAACAATCATTGAATTCTCAATGCTCAGGAAACAAATTCCATCATGCTTCCATCTATGCCAGTACCAGCAATGGCATTTCCAAAACAAAGCCAAGAAAATGCCTTTACAATGGTAGCTAACGTGTAAGGGAAAGCTCAGCAAAGTAGCTAGAAGGGACACACCCTGGCAATCGCAAAACAAGCCCCAATGAGAGAAACGGAAGATGGTACAAAGAAACGGGGAGTCACCATACGTGAAAGATTCCAAGATTAAAACCGTCGTGATATCCACCCTCTGTAAAGGAAATCAACAGACTCGTGCCAACCCTGTAAAAACTCCAACAAGACTTTCCTGCAGAAATAGAAAATAAAATTCGTAAAATTTACACGAACTGCAAAGGAATCCAAACAGCCAACGAATTTGTATGCTAAGAGAATAAACATGAAAACACCATGCTGCCCGGCTGCCATAGAGTGATAGTAACTGCACACTATGGCTCTATCAAGAAACAGATCAATAAGGAGCATACGTCTGAGAAATCAGCTTCCATGATTAAATGATTATCCAACAAAGACACAAGAAGGATGCAATGGGCAAGAGCAGTCTGTTCAGGAAGTTGTACTGCAAAATCTGGATCATCATATACAGGAGGATGAAATTGGCTTCTTAAATGTGTATGTAGATAAATGCAGAATATAATTAAGATCTTAAATAATGTAACTTGTAGTCAAAGACAAATAAAGACATCTCTAATACTTCAGTCTGGACAGTAGTTTTTAGGGAATGACCAGAATCCAAGACAAGAATGAAAAGGACTCACAAAACTACACCAAACTATAAAGACAAGAAAACTGTCAACAGAATGAAGCCAAAATCTACATGCTAAGAGAAAATGTCTTCAAAGCATCTATCTAACATAGGATTAACATTAAAAAAAAAAACAGAAAGAATTCTTTAAAGAAAGAAAGTCAGACAGGTCATCAGGATGAAGTCACTTTCGTTTTAATGACTTGAATATATATTTATCAAGAGAAGTCATACAAATGGCGGGCAGGTATATGGAAATTTGATAAATTGACATTGATCACCAGGGAAATAAAATCAGAAGCACCGGGAGCCATCACCTCATATTTATTACAATGTTTGCTGTCAACGTGACAAAAGATACCTGCTGGCGAGGATGCAGAGGAACAAGAAACCACACACAGTTGTGGGAGTGTAAGCCAATGGGTCCATTAAGGAAGGTGGGATGGACGCTCCTCAGAAACCAATAGTTGACTGTCTGTATCATCCAGCAATCCCACCACTAGGTGTAGATACAGAGGGTATTAAATGAGTACCTTGAAGAGAGATCTGCAACCCCATGGCAGCATCGATTCGTTATGTGAAATCAGCCGGAGGCCATCAGTGCATTCATGGACTCTGGCAGAAGATCTGTAATATGGATTATGCCACATGCATACATCATGGGAAACACCATGCTCAGTGATGTGAACCAGCCACACAAAGACTAAGACCACACTTGGTGCTAAAACCCTTGAGTTCGTGGAGAACAGAGAATACAGTAGTGATTCTTAGGGCCTGAGGAGGGAGGTGATCAAAAAAGATAAGATTTCATTAGGTAAGACCATATTTAATTACAAAATATGATCAAGAAATCAATCATACCAACTTGTACAATGTGATGATTTTGGTCAATAACATGTAGTCTTGACAACTTACTAAAAGAATTTGCATTCTCATGACAAAAAATGTATAGTTCAATTATATATATATATGTATATATATGATATAAATTTACTTAGGTTAGACATTCCATGATGTAAACATCTTGCTTTGCATGGTAAGTTAAAGTAATTTGTATTTATTGATTTAAAACACACCCAGTGATAGATTTTTATCTATTTTGGATTACTTATTTCCAGTAACTTGGTAGACCAGAAAGCAATCCATTGTCTCAGTAAACCTCTCCAAGATGCATAAGCCAGGCTTTTAGCCTTATAGCCTTATCTGAAGTGGGGACTCCACTCCAATCCGGGAACCATAAAGAAATTGGTTTTCCTATGAGAGCCACTTAAAGTTGTCGCTAGCTTCCTGACCATTCTTCTTTGAAGCAAAGGAGAGAGCTCTGCCTTGGTCATACGAATCTTATCAAATACTGCAAAGGTCCCCCCGTGTCAACAGGGAGTTTCAATGCTGAGGTTTGAGATAAATAAGAAAAGAAACTGCCTGTGGCTTTAATTCACTCGGTCCACAAGCAGGGACTTGCTGACACCTATCACTCACCGGAGGAAGTGCAGATGCCCAGTTACCTGGAGGAGCACACTGTAATGTTCCCATGTGTGTCCTCTCAGGGAATGGAGAGGAATATGCAAAGCGGCTGGCGGTGCCGTGACTGTGGCTGTTACCACTGCCCTGCCCCAAAACAGCCTCACACCTAAGACGTCTGTGCATCTCCGTTCTTCCAGACTGGAACGTGGGCTTCCTGGATACCTCGTCTGGTGAATCCTCAGATGTTTAGGAGACCCGGACCACATGCTGGAGCCACACAGGAAGCTTTATTATCGTTTTCTTTTGTGTAACACACACGTGGGGGCAGGGAAAGAACTGACCCGTGGGTTTCTCGGGGGTCCCGCCTTAAACCAACAGCATCCCTAAGTCAACAGAAGTAATCGTTGCCTGGAATCAGCAATCAAGAAATAGATGTAGAAAACTGCTGCCTGCCCTCGAGTCCATACCTCACCCAGGCGTCCTTCCTAGACATGATAATTTATTCAGAAACACATGTCGGTAACACTGAGTACCAGAGACTAAGTCTTAAGCCTTGGAAAAAGAACATCCCTTTTGAGTAACAGTATCTGATACACACATACACATGTGTGTGTATGCATGTGTATATGTGTATGTGTACATGCATATGTATGTATATGTGTGTGCATGCCTATGTGTATACATATATATGCACATGTATGTATGTGTATGTACATTCATATGTGTATGTGTGCATGTGCATATATGTGTATGTTTGCACATGTATTGTGTGCACTGTGTATGTGCATGCATATGTATGTCTGTGCATGCTTATGTATGCTTATATGTGTGTGTGTGCATGTGTATGTACATGCATGGTCAGAGGACAATACTGGTTCTTTAGTTCTCTCCCACTGCCTTGTGGGAGCTGCAGATGAAGTGCATGTTGTCAGGCTTGCACAAAAGTGCCTCTCCCCGCTGAGCTGTCTTCTCAACTACCGGAAATTTTCATGGAATTCCAAGTGTGCAGAAACCTCGATAAGCAAGCCTGGGATGTTCAGCATCAATTACATGACCCCTGAGCTCACAGGAGTTCCAGGAGCTACCGGCATCCATCCTTTGCTCCTGTTTAAAGACTGTCCTAAAGTCTACATAAAGTTAACTCACTCCAGAACTCTGTAAGAAATTTAAAACTCTGGCGGCGTGTTCCTAACAGGCTCACATGCAGTGACTTGTACAGCCTTGTTCCTGGTCATGTAATTAATAGGTAGCATTTGGGCTTAGCCCACATCTCAACTTCAGAAAACAACATTCTACAGCCAGTGTCATAGAGACACGTGTTTAATAGTGCATGATGTGACTTCCATAAGTGACAACTTTTAAAGAAAAGTAGGTAAGAAGAAATCCCATTGCAGTCATTTCAATTTAAACGTTAGAATCCTGGCCCAACGCCAGGTCATCACAGAAACAAGTGAACCCGAAGACAGAACTGTGCTGCTCTAAGTTCCCAACATTCCTCAAGACCGCCCAATCTCCCCAGAATGACTTCACCAGGAAATGGATCCAGCATTCCGTGGAGGCCCACATTGGGTCTCCTGTCAGACAAGACACTCGTGAACAGACAGGTTGTCAGTCATTTTGAACAGTGAGAGCTGAGAGTATCCCTGGCTGGCTACAAAGATGTCCAGAGGGTCTGTGAACTGTGCTGTTGGTCCACAGAGCAGGTGTCCTATCTACACATGTCAACTGGCAAATAGAACCACACTTAGTGACCCTCTGTGCCACCCTTGGTTTCAGTCATTTGTATCTCAAATGTGCCTCCTGGATTGTTTGGTTAAAAGAAAAGACAAGCATGGTGGCACACACCTATAGTCCCAGGTCTTGGGAGGCAGAGGCAGGTAGGTCTGTGACTGTGAGACCAGCCTGGTCTACATTGTGAGTTCCAGGCAAGCCAGGCTTATGTAGAGAAGCCCTGTCCCAAAAAAAATCCAAGATGAAAAATAAATCAATATAAAAAGACTGAGCATAACTGAACTCATGCAGTTTCCTTGGTCTTCAGGAGAAATGTTCCACTAATACCTATTTAATTCATTAGTGGAGTTAACTATAATAAGTTAACTATGATTTTATAAAAATAATTACAAGAATCCCAGTAGACAGGTCACCAACTCGCAAAGCCATAAACAGACACTGGGTGGGAAGCCCTGTGGATAGACAGGCTTTCCTGAGGCATGTCAGAGGCAGCCCAAGACAGAATGTCAGTCTTTACCATGGTTCAAAAGCATCAGAGATCTAGCAAGGTACCTATCAGCAGCAGCAGGACTCCACAGGACCCAGGCAGACCCTCCATCACGAGGCAAACAAGGGCATCTCTGGGTTCTTGCTGCCTCAAGGAGACATGGGGTGGGCTAAGTATGTTGGGTTTTAGTATCCCATATTTTTTAATCTGTAATGGGTTTTTCAGGATGTGATCTCATCTTAAATCAAGAAGCATTTGTACTGGAAGTAAAAATCTTTTCAAGTAATTTTTACCTCTTTCAGTACTCTGAGAGTAAAATATCAAAGACAGGCTTCACTTCCCAGCAGCCGCCCCCACAACAGTGTTAGGAAGTTCAGCCCATAATATTGCCTTGAACACATTGCTATTAGTGGAGAAATATACTGGGTGAATTAGTAAATTTGATCTTGAGTGAGTTTTTCGTCTAAAGACTACTTTGGGGGAGGAACCACCCTGTTTTCTTCATATATACCTATCCCTAAATTTTGGCAATTAACAGTCTCACTTTGATTTGCATGAACATAAAAGCATGCCCAGATCTTCCTACCTACATCATTTAATCAGCTGAAACTTATTTGTTATTTTTGGTGTCTTTAGAAACAACCCAGAGGGAGGTTAAAAGGTATCCATTTCAAAATTCTAAGTGCCAAAGTTAAAGCAAACTCTGATGGAGAAAGGTGTTCTTTTGATCTGGTATGCGTGGCTGAATGCCCCCAGTCGCTGAGAGGGTCCATTGTTCCTGTATCGGAGTAAATAAGAAAATAAGTCATGAAGATGAATAATGAGTGAGGAGCTGTACACCAGGCCATCACAAAGTACCCACAGCAGCATAGAATGTCCTTGTCCTTGAAAGAACATGATGCATGGGCATGGTTTCTTCCCAAGGAAGGTGGAGAGGCATCCTCTGACTCCTTATAACAGATCTCTGAAGAGGAAGGAATTAAGGAACCATGAGTGTGACTGGTGTGGGTTGCTCACAGCAGGGACTCCAAAGCAGGAGCAGCCCAGCTGGGATACCACCCAAGAGCAGATCTGTCTCACCTGCAAATTTTATCTAAATGTATCTCATGCATGCGCTCTGATTTCTATATTGTAAATTTATATATGATTCTGTATGAATATTGCAATGCATATACAAAGTAAATGTATACAAATCAAATATGCATAATTTATGCTTGCATATATAAGAATTAAGAATGCATCTATGAAATCAACATACATTAATATGGTGTATATTCAAATAATGTATATATTTCTATGTATATATCATGTGTATGTTCATATATAAAAAAGAGAGAGGAAGGGAGAGAGAGAAAGAATAAAATGTATGGCTCTCCTTGGAATGACATTGGCTTGTACATTGCATACCAAAATTAAATACTTAGCATATCAAAGACAATTTCATAATAAGCATCAATGTTTAAATTATAAAAGAATTTCTGTTCCCACTTTTTCAGGGGATAAAATCTCATTCAGGGATGAGAATACTCTATTCTCACTGTGCTGTGTGCCTCACTGGCAGGGAAAAACAATACAGTTTAACCTCCTCTCAATTTATTTCACACATGCTCATGAGCCATAGACATATAATCAAATCTCATATCAAATTTTACTATTAAAATATGGTAGTGTAATTTGGGGATCTTAGCTGCAAAATAAACTAACCTTATTCTTGTTAAAACTGCTGTACTAAACATAGCATGTGCTCCTAAGATGTCTGGGTTTCCTTTTTTGGCAGATAACTGTGATTCATACCTCTGAGGACAGAGCCCAGTCTGGGGCTAGTCTGTGGTGCTCTGTGATTGGTCTTAGAGGCTCTATGACTGGTCTGCCAGGCTCTGAGACCGGTCTTTGAGACTCTGTGACCTGACTGTGAGGTTCTGTGGCCAGTTTGAAAGCTCTGTGGCCACCTACATGCTATACCAAGGGTCTCCTAGAGTTAGGATTCACCCTCCTGTTTCCTTCGAGGAACCTCATGTTCACAGGTGCAGAAGCAGCACAGAATCAAGAGAGGTTTAGAACAGGAAGGGAGCCCTGAGGGTGCTACTTTCCTTCAGATCCTGGTCTTGACAGGTGTGGGCTAATGTAAACTTGTGGCTCTGAGCTCCGAGGTGCCTCCATTAGCAGCTGTGAGGAGCTGGGTTCCAGGAGGCAGGACAAGGCCCTGCTTTGGTAATTTTCCTCATTGCTCTGACAAAATACTTAATCTGACAAACACTCAACTATCTTGGCTCAGAGTCTGAGAAGACACAACTTCTCACAGCAGGAAAGACATGATGGCATTCCTTGCCCTAGTGTGTGGTAAGCACTGCTCACATCTCAGTGGTCCAGTAAGCAGAGAAGACCAAAACCCGGGCTATAAAACCTCACCCTTCACCTCTAGTAACTTACTCCCTCCAGCCCATAAATGTTCAGTCGTCTCCCAAAACATCACCAGTAGCGGGAGACAAAGTGTCTGCACATCTGACCCTGAGGGAAGCATTTCACATTCAAACCACGGAAGCCCTCCTGGAAGGAAAGGGCAAGGAAGCAAACTGAGAGCACGGTGCAGCCGGCTGGAGGGAGCACCTCACTCGCCGCCGCCGGGGAGGAAGGTGAGGTGGAGGGGATGAGAGCAAACCTGCTTTCCCAGGGCAAGCAACTAACCCACGTTAATTTCCTTGCCCTCTGTACAAGGTTTCTCCTGTCCACTGCAAGCAACGGCTGGTCTAGCTCCAGAATCCCATTCTAGATTAGCATTGATAAGAAGAAACTTAATTTTTTTTAAATGAAAGCGCTCATCCTTCTCTGTGAAAAATTAGTGGGGTGTCTTTAATGGATCGTGAGGGAATTAGGGAGCCCTCATGGAGCTCCTGGGATTCAGGGCAGTCCAAAGACACCCAGAAGGTCTCTAAGACAGGCAAGGCTTAACTCTTCCCTGGCTTCCTCTGCCAAGCTTGACACTTCGGGCTGACCAGAGAGTCAATCTTCTCTCCTCCCCCTCCCTCCCAGATAAAAGTGTCTGCATATGTCACCTGTACGGCGGCACCATGAGGGGATTTTCAACTTGTGGGCTCTGGAAACTGTTAAATCTTTTCCAAAAGAAGAATCTTGTCCTGGAAGGAGGGGTTCTGCAGTAGCATCTGTGGAACAGCCTTGGAAACAAATCCCCAAGGAAATCAGCCGGCTTCACAAACAAGGACATGCAGGACTTTTGGGGGTGAGGGAATGAAGGGCACAGGAAAAAAAATAATAAATGAAACAGAATAAAGAACATTTGCTTGTTTATTTCATGCTGGATTTGATGTTCTTTTTTTCTTTGCTTGCGTGTTTTCCACAATATTTTATTTTAAAAATAGAGAAGTAGAAAGGAAGTGAACACTTTGTGTTTGAAGCCTGAACACAAATGGTTTGCATTTAATTGAATGTGCACATTCTCTCATTTCCTCCTAGAACTATTTGAAATCAGCAATGGACACAAAGGTCCTTTGCTCTCATGAAACCTGCCAAGCTCCTCCAGAGATGAGCATTCACACAGATACCTGGCACTTTGGGCTAACAATGGTAATAACTAAAATAGCACAAATGGCATCCTAGAACACCAAGATTGTGTATCAATGTCTTCAATATTAAATAGATTTCTTGCTGCTGGAGAGATGGCTTGGGGGTTCAGTTCCTAGCACCCAAGTGGCAGCTCAGTATCTCCTGTAATTTCAGCTCTGGGAGATCTGGTGCCCTCTTCTGGCCTCTATGGGTACTGCACACATGTGATAAATATACATGTGTGCAGGTGAGCACACAACTCTTGGAATTCTTTTTCTCCTTCTTGTGCTTCCATTTTTAGCTAACACTCAGTGGCAGCCATATGTTGAGTTCAGTTACACCTTTGAAATTTTGAGGGCGAGCAGGGATGACTTTCCTAATGCTTACTGTTCTCTTAGCATAAGGTGGCATTTGTGTGGACCTGTCCTCTGGGATTCAGTGAGAACCATTTCTTCCTGGTGCCACCTAAATTATTCCTCAATTTCCTATAGTTTCTTTGAACTACAGTTACGTCCAGAGTCAGGGGCCACATGCTACTGGTCATCACCAGATGTGGCTCACAGCTTATCATTGTGAATCAATTCCTATGGAGGCGGGCCATTTGGGAAGCTATTATTCAGCTATTGTTCTGAGTCTGCATCAGGATGTGTGTGGTGGTGGCCGGGGTCTTTAGGTCTACGGAGCACAAAAGACTTATTCTTTGGCCCTCTACACAAAATATCCATCAAGTGGTCTAGATTTCTAATTAGAAACAAACTAAAACCACGGAGCAAGCATCCTTCAACAGGGATGTATTCCTTCCTGATGCATCAGCCCAGAGACCAAGCACAGCTCTACACTATCCTGCCTGAATGCCATTTGTATAAATTAGATCTCACATACACAAGCCCACGTAAATAAAGAGATACACATTAATGTTAAGAAGGGTTGCCTGTGAGAGCAGAGAGAACAGGAGTTAGTAATAAAAAAAAATACAAGGAAATAAGTAATAATGTTTAATAAAATGAGTTAGCGATTACTACATGTAGGACGGTACGTTACACAAATTACCTTCTCTAATTTTCAGAACACTCCTAAGAGATTAAAAGCCATTATCATCTTCATTTTACAAGTGAGAAAACTGAAGGGAGAGAGGAGGCCCCAGGTCAAAGCAAGTTGGAAAGTTATGCTGGTATGTCAGTGGTACTAAAGGCAAGGCCCAAGGGTGGAACCAACTCAACCCTCTGAGCTTGGCGAAAGAAAGTGGTCACAGCGAATGTGGACTTGAGCATTGGCTCTTTTGTGGTGCCTAGTGACAGCTTGCATTTCAAGGCCTTAGGGTGAAAAAGGAGGTGGCTGTTATTCTTGTTCAATTTATGTGTTGTAGATGAGTATCACTGTTTAATTTCTAAAAGGCTCTGCCTCACATTTTTTCACTTATATCTAAGACAGTGGGCACACCAAGACCGCAGGAGCCAGTACATCCTTGTCTTCACAGATAACTCCGGCATTACATTAATCAAATAGCCAAACCCAGCCACATATTTGGGCATAAGCATCCATCCCCATGAACATCTACAGATACAGGTAAAGCCTTAGGCTCCATTAAAAAGAAATAAGGAGGAAATAGACTAATCACTTCCATTCCTTCCTTTTCAAGCTACTATCATTGATATGTGTAGCTTCCATCGCCTCACGAAAAGGAAGGGAGGAGGGAAGGAGGGAGGGAGAGGAGGGAGGGAGAGGAGAGAGAGAGGAGAGGAGGGAGGAGAGAGAGAGAGAGAAGAGAGAGAGAGAGAGAGAGAGAGAAAGAAAGAAAGAAAGAAAGAAAAGAAAGAAAGAAAGAAAGAAAGAAAGAAAGAAAGAAAGAAAGAAAGAAAGAAAGAAAGAAAGAAAGAAAGAAAGAAGTTATATTGATTGACAAGTCTGGAAAGCAAAGGTTTCCAAGAAGGGAGTATAATACAGCACATTGACTGCTGAACAAGTTCAACCTCTGTCAGCCTAAAGCGAAGCTTCCTTGACGGACAGCTCATGTCCTCAGCTGTCAAGCCCATCCAACACCTGACCCTCTACATGCCAACAAAAGCTTCATGTCTGTATCAGTCACTTTTCTAGTCACTTGACCAAATGCCTGGCTAGAAGCAACTCAGGGAGGTAGGGTCTACTTTTACTTCCTGGGGTACAGTCCACTAAAGCAGGGATGGCCAGTCAACAGCTTTGTTTCTTCACATGTTAGCAGGTCAGGAAACAGTCAAAGTAGGCTGAGCTACCAAATCTTAAGGACTGCCCCATGTCCAACTTCCTTCAGCAAGGCTCCACCTCCAAAAGTTTCTACAATTCTCGCCTCCAAAGAGCACCAATAAGAGGAAACCAAATGTTCAAGCCCATGAGCCCATGGGAGTAGAGGACACTTTACATTCAAAGACTAGCAAGCATCTCTCACACCACAGCTACTGGCTCTGTGGAGTTCTATATGGCACAGATAAGGATGGAGGTGCAGATGTTTCCTGAACGACGGTTAAACATGCGTTACCTTCAAACGCACTTCTCAAACTAGGTGCCTCGTTGTCGTGAACATCTCTCAAATACTGGAAAGTTAAGACAGGGGGCAAAGAGCAAAGGAAATTGTGTGCTTGCCTCTCACCTCCTTCCTATGATTTGTGCTCGCCTCAGCCCAGCCCATCTACTGTCTGGCAGGTAAGTTGCTTACTTTTCGCAGCTTCGCCAAAAATTCTATTTTAGGGACACACAACTTTCTACCACCCTTTCCTACCCTCCCCCACCCCCACTGTGGAAGTTGGAGGTTTATATCTGCAGGCTTTGTGGGTAGCGTATGAAAGGCATGTTGTGACTAAGATGCAATTAATTTAAACAGCAGTATTAATAAGAGATTTTCCTCCTTTAAAAAAGCCCAACTTCAGAAATGTTGACAGATCCTAGCTCTTGGCAGGAGAGCTACAAACATCTACGTTGTCCCATGCTGTCATCTCCATGTGTGTGGAGAAATGTGCCAATCACAAGTTACCCTGACATGCTGGCCCAGCCAGGACACCACTGTGTGGTGTTGTTCTGCTTCCTCTTGCTCTAAATTCATTTCCATCCCATCACCATGATATCCCTACAGACGGGTTGTAAAGCTGAGTAACTCAGACCCCTCCAGAGAGCACAGTGAGGCTGACACATTCTGCCTCACTCGGTCTTAGCCTGGTCCTGTCACTCTGACATCCCCAAGTCTCTTCACCTCAACAGCTCTCAGAGTCCACCTGTTGTTGGACTGCAGATCAAGCAACGCCATCCTCTCAACCCTCAGCACTAGGGGTGGCCCCACCTCTCCGCTCTCACTGGGTTCACAAAAGAACATGTTCACTTCGTCACTCGTGTGCGGCATGCTTCTGGGTCTCCTCGGTGCTCTTGATCATCAGCTCATTCCATGACGATTCTGTTTCCCGTAAAAATCCAGATAGAAAAGGTTCTTCTGATCCAAATCATGGTGACCTGTGTCCACTTGGTCATGCGGGGTTGTTATCAAGACTGTATGTGCTCACACGTCTAAACAGAAAATAACTAAGCCCTGACATTGCAGTGAGCTGTTACCAAATGTCTCCTTTTTTTTTTTTTTTTTCCAGAGTTCACATCTCAGGATTATTTTAAGGACCTCACTGCTGGGTTGCAGTTTCTTCTGAAATTACAACTTTCTATCTTGGATGAAAGCTTAAGATGCAGACTATTTACAGGGAGGTGAAACAACAGATGTCCTGGGTTAGGCAGGATGAAACGCTCCATCCTACAGGGAAGCTCGATAACACAGGAAGTAAACAACTCGGAATAGCTCCAGGAAGTCCCTGAAACCAACCAGATTCACTAGGCTTCTCCCTTCCATAGAGTAAGCAATAAACTGCTAGGTGTTGGTGCCTTTAATCCCAGCCCTCAGGAGGCAGAGGTAGGTGGATCTCTGTGAGTTCAAGGCCAGGGCAGAGCCAGAGCTCCAGGGCAGGCTCCAAAGCTACACAGAGAAACCCTGTCTCAAAAAACCAAAATAAATGAATAAAACGGCTGGAAAAAAAAAAAAAAGCCGGGCGCACGCCTTTAATCCCACCAGCACTTGGGAAGCAGAGGCAGGCAGATCTATGTGAGTTCGAGGCCAGCCTGGGCTACAGAGTGAGTTCCAGGAAAGACACAAAGCTGCACAGAGAAACCCTGTCTTGAAAAAACAAAAAACTGCTGAAAATCACCCCCAGACAAGTCGAGCTGCCTAGAAGAGACTCAGACTAACTGAGCCACCTGAAAAGGACACTCTCCAACCTATTGAGGTGCGTGCAGATTGTGCAGTGTGCTCCAAGCTCCCAACTTTTGTGAGCTGTCAACCATACGAGGGTGGACTGTGATGAGAGATGCAGCTGTCTCTGAGTCATTTCACCATGTTGGACTTTGGTGTTATCCTTACTTTGGTCTACCCTGGGCTGCTGATCTGGGGTGAGTAGACGTTAGTTCATCTCTTTCCAGTAACAGTGCCACACAACAGACCTCCTACTTTGTACAGACTTACGGGACACATCTTGAGACATTGTGTGACAGGATTTTACTTTACTCTCAGCTTCTTCTAATTAGCTAACCAGAGGCCAACTAACCTTGAGGTGTCTTCCAGCGGTCTCTTAGTGTGAGTGTGCTCCACCACCTGTGAGTGTGCTCTGCCACCTGTGAGTGTGCTCCGCCACCTGTGAGTGTGCTCCTCCGGCTGTGAGTGTGCTCCACCATCTGTGAGTGTGCACCACTGCCTGTGAGTGTGCTCCGCCGCCTGTGAGTGTGCGGTACGCCTGTGAGCGTGCTCCACCATCTGTGAGTGTGCTCCACCGCCTGTGAGCGTGCTCTACGCCTATGAGCATGCTCCGCCGCCTGTGAGCGTGCTCTGCTGCCTGTAGTACAGTGTGTGCCGGTGCTGTGCATTGTCCTGTTGCCCTGTGATTCTCTACTTTGTGATTTGGGGTTGTACCTGAACAGCCGGTTTTTTTTCGGGAATCTGTCTCTGCCCTTCAGTCAGCAGGGAACTCTGCAATGAGACTGCCTGGGTGGGAAGCAGGAAGGGAGAGATCCTGCCTGCCTCTGCCTGTCCCATCCCCACGACAGAGCAGCAATGGCTCCATGCTCTCAGGCCCAGCTGCAGCACCAGAGCTCTGACTGGCTCCAGGAATACTTGAGCTCAGTGTGTGCGGCTGGGGAGATGGCCCACTGGCAGGAGAGCAGGATGACCAGAGTGTAGGTCCTCAGAAACCCACACACATTTCAGGTTGACGTGGGGTCCCCTGAAATCTCAGCTCCTGAACGCAAGAGCAGTCATATCAGTATGGACCGTGCTTCACCAAGAGACCCTGCTTTCACAGATAAGATGGACGAGGATGAAGAGTCAAGGGTGATTCTCGACATCAACCTGGCCTTCCACATGTGCACGCGTGTGCACACCCACACCCACACACCCACACACCCCCACACACACACACGCACAGGTGAAATACATACACACATGCAATGCATACACAAAAAAATGGGGGAAAGAGTTGCACAAAAGGGAAAAGAGCCAAATCCTCTCGTTCAAAAGAAAAGGAAACAATAAACACAATAAACAAAAATGAAACTCAAGTGAAAAAGACAAGATAGAAAAGCTGAACAAACGGGCCCAGGACACCTTGAGAACAGAATGTGCCTAGTAAATCCCCCTCCACCTCTTTAAACACAGTGAATTAAAAGACTCCAAGTAGGTTAATGAATGATCAATTAAGAGCCAACTATATGCAACCTAGAAGAAATTCTCTTTAAATTTAAGAGTGTTGACAGGCTGAACATGAAGTGCAGAAGAATGCACTCTGTGGAAATGGTGATTTTTTTTTAAGGAGACAACACATTTATGTCATAAAAAAAGAAATTTCTAGTCAAAAACTACCCTTGGGGGCAAGGTGATCACTACAGGTGACAAAAGGGTGAGTTCTGGAAGATGTGACAATTGGAAACATTCATGTATCCATACAGTATCGAACCACATAAATACAATCAGCAAATGTTTACAGACTCGAGACGCAAAACTGCAAATAGAGTAATAAACGTGGGATATGCCGACAGTCCTGCTTTTCCGAAATGGATGCAGTGTCCAGACAGAGAATTAGAGATCCCAAAGACCTTTCGACAGGGAAGAAATCCCCATCCCACAGCAGAGCTTTCTCCTGGAGGACAGACAGCTCTCCAGGATAGGTCCCATGCTAGATCACAAATGAGACCTGACAGATTGCTGAAATTGTGCCTAACACAATCACAATCCACTGGAGCCATCATCTTGTGAAAGTAACAAAAGTGGGAAATTCACCAAGAGGTGGGAAAATAAGCAACATCACTGTGGGACGGTCTTTCCGTCTGCTGTGAATATGTGCTGTTCTCATTGGTTAATAAAGAAGCTGCTGTGGCCTATGGTAAGGCAGGATAAGAGCCAGGCGGGAAATCCAAGAGAGATACAGGGAGAAGTGGGTGGAGTCAGGGCAGACGAGATCCAGCCGCCGAAGGAGCAACATGCCAGCAGACCAATAATGCCACAGCCACATGGCAAAACATCAATAAATAGAAATGGGTTAATTTAAGATGAGTGAGCTAGTTAGTAATAAGCCTGAGCCACAGACCAAACAGTTTGCAATTAATATTAACCCTCTGATTGGTTATTCAGGAACAGGCGGGTGAGAGAGATTCATCCGTTTATGTGGGGTAACCATTGGGTCCAAGTGGAAATCGGGTGAGATTTGAAAACACAACTTGTCAAGATTTATCTTGTAGCACAAGCAAGTGAGAAGTGGAAAGTCCAGAGCGAGGAGTGGCTGGGCTGAAAATAAAGAAGGGTCTCACAGCACTAAATCTGATACCTTGAGGGAATTAGAAAATGAAAACCAGTGAGGCTATGAATCATCATAAAAAAAAAGTAGTAAAAAGCTCAAGAACAAGGCAGTCAAATGGAAGACACAGCATAAAACAGCAAAGTTCTCGCCATGAGAAGAGTTGGCAAACGAGTGGCCAGAGCGCTCTGCGTAGCCGTGGTCTTATACATCACCCAGACACCCCTGTGTTCAAGGTTTGTCCCCTAGGGTGGTGCTGGTAGAGGTGGGCGAATCCCTGAGAGAAAGGCCTCATGGGAGATCTTCTGGTGCTGGACAGACAGTCGAACCCAGGCCCACTCCATAGATTCTCTTGATGTTACACAGACCCAAAGCCAAGCTGCATCCGATGACAGACTAAAACCTCTGTGATTTCCAAATGGGTTCTCTTGGGTACCAGTCATAGTACCAGTGACTCTGAGTGACAAAGTAAAGTAAAAAGAGGACAGACTCACAGTCAGGGACAAAACACACAACAAGCATCTCAAGTGTGAATCACAAGGTGCCATCCTGAGAGTGTGTGCAACAAGAGATTTCATAAAATACAAAAAAAAATGCATGAATTCCTGAAAATACAGAACCTGCCCACACTGAATCCAGAAGAAACAGAAAACCTAGACAGACCAAAGCTAGACAAAGGCCCCACAAAAAAAAGCAATTACAGACCAAAATTCCTGATAAACATTTAGCCTCCATAAAAATCTTCAATAAAAATGCTAATAAAACAGATTCAGTGTTGCATCAGAAAAATCATATACCACAAGCAAGGAATACAAAGAATGGTCCACAGAAGCAAACCAATCAATCACACACACACACACACACACACACACACACACACACACACACACACACACACGATTATGCAGAAAAAGAGTGTGATTTATAAAAAAAAATCAATGAAAGTATACATCATCTTAGAGAACTAAGCCAAACAGAAAGACAAATGGCCAAAGAACCTCCTTACACATGAATCTAAGACACTTGACATCCCATAAACAGAGAGTAGATGAGGTGACCAAGAGGGCACAAAGTTGTATCACATTAGATGCATAGGCAGGAAGTGCTGCTGCTGTAGGTAATGATGCTGTGCTGTGGTCTCCATGTCCACTAAGGGGTTAAATCCTAAATGTGACTACCCTAAGAGTGGAAGATGGAGACAAGGAAAGAAATAAAACTAATCACTTGCAGCTGGGCATGCGAAAGTCACCGTGACATTCACATCACAGATAAATCATGTCACATATGGCTCCCTGTCTTAGATGACAGCAAATCCTACTTGGTCAGTATTTCTACAGCAATGTTGAGAATACACTTGGGCCAAGTGCCTCAAGTCTCTTGACCTTTTCTGTCTGTCCTTCCTTGACTGCTATCATTTCATCCCTCCCTCCCTCCCTCCCTCCCTCCCTTCCTCCCTTCCTCCCTCTGCCTTCCTTACTTTGTTTTTGTTTGGGGATTAATTTTTTCATCAAAACAAAATTGAATTCCTTCTCTATTTTTTTGTTATAAAAAACAGATAAAATAGAAATTTTACATTTCTAGGAAATTATATACACAATGGTATAAATGTAAGTATTTTGTATACATGAATGCTTTTATACCTATGAATGATGACTTTCCAGGGAAATGTAAGAGAGAGAAAATCACAAATCCTACTGAGGAATAAAGCCAGAGTCATCGAGAGCAGAACGCAGCAGGCCTGGTGTGGCCTTGTGATCAGTGACATCATAGATCAGGTGTCGGAATCCACACACAGGTGTGAATAAGCAATCATCCATCGCACGGAAGAAGAGACTTGAGCAGGCTTGACTTCCAGACAACACACACAAGTGTATGACAAGGGGGTGACAGGCAATGACGAGGTAAAGCAGCCTGCAGAGTTTGTCCGGGAAGAGCTGATCAGTACTTAGTATGTGGTCACTCATTCTCTCCTGCATTCCTCTAAGTTGCCATCAAATGGGAAATACCCACTCACCACAGCAGAGTGAACGCCCTCCCTGCTTCCCAGGAAGATTTTATTTACAAAAGCGGGTGTGGGGCCAGGTTGGCCTCAGAGCCAACTTGTTAAACCCAGTTCAAAGATTCCATTTCTCCCAGGTTCACCTGGGAAATCACTAACATGCAAACGTGCATTTGGAGCGTTCAAAATTCTATGCCTGGATTTATAGTCTACCAACATCTATTTTAATTGTGTTCCTATCTTTCCAGACAATGGATTTAGATAAATATAGAAACAATTATCTATTGATCAATACCTTTGAAACATAAAATACTTGATCGCAGGGGCTGGAGAGATGGCCCAATGCTTTAGTGCACTGGCTGCTCTTGAAGAGGACCAGAGTTCAGCTCCCAGCACTCATATCAGGTGACTCACAGTCGCCTGTAACTCCAGCTCCAGAAGGTCCGATGCCCCTTCTGGCCTCAGCAGGCACCCGCATTCACTTGCACATACCCACACATAGTCACACAAACACATATACATATAGTTTTTTAATCTTTAAAAAATGATGGCAAAAGTTATTAATTATAAAATTTTGACCAAAAATGCAATTTTTAAACTGCTTGTTCCTGTGTTTGTGAAACAGCAACCTCCTCTATGATTAGGTGAGGATGTTGAAGGAGACCCTGCCTCATGTAACAGGACAGAAAAGTGGTAATTTGTTTACTTCCTATCCAGACATGCCTGCTTCCAATTCCTCATAGTGAGTTCTTTTATATCAATTTATATAAATGCACAAGTTTGGATAACCCTTGCAAGTGCTAATCTCATCAGCTTCGATGCCTTTGGCATGCAGAATTTTATTAATCATAACAAAGTAATTTGTGCTACTTTATGTAAAGTGTCTGTGCAGTTCGCCATGTACCCTTCCATTAATTAACTCAGTCGCTGTTCCAACCGTTCAGCTGACTTTTGTGCAGGTCATTATGTTTAACACATTTGTGCTTTATGGCAAATTACCCACCTCATCAATATGTCAAACACATTTAATGAAATCAGAAAGTTGAAGTTGATTAAACTTTCTAGTTTTTTCTCTTAAAACTCACAGACTTGGAGCTTTTGTCGTGGGTGGTAATAAGCTGTAGAAAACTTGAGTTTAAATCACCAAGGACAACAGTCACTGGAAATGTGCATTCATCATAAAGCAGTTTAGGAGATAAATATCGGGAATATTGGCTAAGCATTATTTAATTTTTAAATATACAGAGCACACCAGCTTTCTGAATTCAATGCTCATTGGCTTATGCCATATCTAAGCAAAATGGAGCTGAGGATATTATGTAGGAATTTTTAAAAATTAAGCCTTGTAATAGGCACAGCCGCTATACTCTGTATTATAATCTGTTCTGACGATAATCCTATGACTAGTACCTTGTTAGAAATGCAAGGAAATTGGTGGCCTCAGTGAAATCATTCACCTTGTGTAAAATCAGGGCTCTGAACACATAAACAGCCAGCACCATGACCCTCTATCTTTACTGTTATAGTAGAAGAGAAAGGGACCCAGTAATGTAGGAACTAACCAATGCTAGGTTTGTGTCCAGGGCAGACACAGCTAAAGACCATGATATGTGTTACTGCATTTGCAGAATTCGCTTGTAATGAACTCATCACCCTAGTTATAGATGGTACCATTCAATCAACTAGGGCTCCTGACTGGAGAAAAAGGAGAAAGAGAGCTGAGTACCCCTTCTCTCTCTCTCTCTCTCTCTCTCTCTCTCTCTCTCTCTCTCTCTCTCTCTCTCTCTCTCTCTCTCTCTCTCTCTGCTTCCTGACTGAGGCTACAATGCAGCCAGCTGCTGCCTCCTCCCTGCCACCTCCCCACCTTTTAACTGTGAAGGAAAAACAAAAACACCTTCTTTAGCTGCTTTTATCAGGCATTTAGCTACAGCAAGGAGGAAAGCAACCCATGCAGGTTAAACTGGTCTGGAGTGAAATGCCAGGAAGAACACCGGTAGCTTTTTTTTTTTTTTTTTTTTTTTTTTTTTTTGGTATTTTCATCATTGGAATAGGCTTGTCTGACCTTTAATGATGTCAGTGATGCTGGCTACCTCAATAATAATCCTCAATGGATAGTCAACTTTGTTATCTGGACCATCAGAGTTAGTCAGGTAGTCAGGGTTTCTTGTTGCTATGAGACACCATGACCAAAAGCAACTAGGGAAGGAAAGGGTGTAATTCAGTTTACATGTTACAGTTTACCATAAAAGGAAGTCAGAGGAGGAACCTGGAATCAGGAGCAGAAGCCATGAAAGAATGCTGCTTACTGGCTTGCTCCTCATGGCTTGCTCAGCCTGCTTTCTTCTAGCACTAAGGACCGCCTGCCCAGGGCTGGCACCACCCACAGTAGGCCGGGCCCTCCTCCTATCAAATGGCAATAAAGGAAAAGCCCTGCACCCCATGCTACAAGCATGGAAATAAACAGACATGGACACAACCTAGAATCAAGAGAGTTTCAATGAGGGTTACATACATTGGGTTGGCCTGTAGGCACGTCCATGGGAGATTATATTAATTAAGTTAGTTGATATGAGGAAGACCCAGCCCTCTGCAGGGGGTGGGGTGGGCATCATTCCCTAGGCAGCAGGTCTTGAACTTAAAAGTGGAGAAATTGAGTTGTGCACAAGCAAGAAAGTGGCCATACATGCACTTATTTCTCTCTGCTTCACTGTAGATGGGATATGAACAGTCGCTCCACGCACCTGCCGTTGTGGCTTCCCTGAAATGGTGTGCTATAACATAGAATTGTAAGTTCACGTCACACTTTCTGCCCTAAGTTGGTTTTGGCCAGGGTATTTTATCACAGCAATATAAATGTAAATAACACACTTTGGACATTACCTGTTCTAAATCATGGGGCTCCTAGATGTCCAATCTCTCAGGACACTTCACTATTTACTGTCTGTTTGATGGTGCCCTGCTGTGTGTGAAATTCTTATAGTGGTAGGATGTGTAAGTCCCTCTAATCTTGAATACCATAAGTTAGTCTCAGACTGTTGTATGTCCTGGGGGTCTGTCCTTAATGAAGGAAGGGAGGGACTCATGAGAATACTTACACCCCTTCCCTAAGACTTTGAATTCATACATGTGAGGACCAGAAAAAAAAAAAAATGTGTGTTCAGTCCTTTATACCTATGGCCTAGCTACTTTCTGGGAAGTGTCAGAAGGAAGGAACAAAGTAATTAGTGGTAATAATCGGAATAATTAGTGATAGACGTTGCTTTATTCTTTGAAATTCCTATTTAATCTCATTGATTCTTTTGCTCAATAAACGTCCATCGTATGACCACACATTTGCTGTTCAATCTGTCGCGAACTCACTGGGAACCAATCAGGATCATCATTAGCTCCAGGAACAAGCTACATGGAGGAAAGAATAAGCCAAACAAATATGCAGCATCCTGCATCGTGAAGAGAGAAGGGGCAGCCTGTAGTGTGGTGGGCGGGACTTGAAAAGCAGTGAGGAGTCTCCTCTGAGGAGGGAGCGTTGAGTCAGGTCCTGTAAATGACAGGTGAATAATCATGTAGAACACAGGAGGATGAAGGAACCTCAAGGCTGTGGTTGGAGCACCAAGGCTGAGAAGGGACCAGAATGGAAGACCCGAGAATGAGTGAGGGTCACTGAGTATCCTGTAGATGAAAGAAAAGGCCTTTAAGTTCCCTTTGGCATTCAGGTCAATCTTTGTGCTGTGAGAAGTTGCTACTAAAAGTTAACCAGAAGAGAGAGTGGGCGTGGTTGACTGGTGTTCCTTCCTTGCTGCTGTCAGGGGGTTGACCTGCATCAGAGCGTTCTAGAAGCAAGCTAGTTTAGAACACAGGGTCACCTTCCAAGGAAGCGAACTGTCCATAGAAAAAGAGATGAGAGGAAGAGAAAGATCTGGTGTATCTCTGAAAGTATTGACAAGAACTTAGTAGGGAATGAGATATAAATGAGAAAGAACAAGAAAAAAAAATCAAAGGTAGTAATCAACAGGGCGTAGAGGAGAATATAGGATTAGGAGTTTTCCTCTTGAGATGGTGACAACAGAGAAATACACACATGCACACACGAATACACACACACACAACACACACACACACACACACACACACACACACAGCATGAAGCTACAGAAAGATCAGGCACCAGCAGAAGGGAACAAATGTTGGGGAGCCAATCAGCATGGCCACAAGGAAGAACGTGTGAACCTTGAGACTTCACACCCCATTCCTGTTTGAATCACCTAATAGCATAAGACTTCAATGGACCTTCCATTGGGTTCTGCTGGGATGCTGAGCTTCAGAGTAAAGGTTTATAACAGCACCCCTTGGTGCCAGCCCATGGAAAGAGTCACACCCACATCCTTTGCTTCCAGCATTTGTTAAAGCAGACCTGAGCTTGACCCCATGTTAATCTGTGTACTCTGTTTCTCTCAATGACAAAGTGAATAGATTCAATTAAATTAGCTCCAATGGCTTTCTAATTATACTATGTGATTAAAATATAGCCTAGCACGCCTACTTTAAAAATATCCCATGATTAAATGTTGAATACACAGATGGATTGAAATAAATGGCTCCTAGGATTTGGGATTGAGCAAGTAATTGGACTAATGGTGCTGCAGTTGACCAGTGTGGAAGAGAAAGGCGACCTAAGGAAAGGGGTAAAGGTGTCCTGACTGAGCAAAGTAGACATCTCTTGGAGTTTCAAAGGGAGCTGATAAGAAAACCTTTGTACCTGAGAATCTGGAACATCTGTTGGATCATTATATTGACTTTGAGCAGAATAATTTTCTAAGATTGCATGCAAATACTAGCCAGTAAAAGTTATTAATAATGAGAATGATGAATAAGTTTTGATATATAAAGGTTAATAAAGCATAAATAATGGCAAAATGTCCTGGAAATATAGACTGATGGGCTCAAGGTTATAATCAATCATCTAAATGACATTTGTAAGCATTCGTAAAATGTAAGGGAAATTGTTAGGTTGCTGAATCCACTTACACCATCAAAAATTTGTGTTCAGTTTTCAGATTTCAAGAGTCCCAATGGTAAAGAACTAGAAAGAACAACGACAAAACAACATCAGCTGCCTCTTCATGTTAGATGTGTGGATGAGTTCCCCAACTCTCCATGTGCTTCTGGTATTGAGATATTTCAGGCAGAATTTATTAATTTTATCTTATAAATTATTACAAAATGAAAAGACCCCTTCTAGCTACCTAATATAAACAGCTATAGATGGGTTCTTAAGAGCCTCACTTGGGCAATCAGAAAGAAAATGCAAAAGACTGACTGACCATCTCATGAGGGAATTTTAATGACTAAAGACTCTGTGGATGGACATCATAAATCCTGCTTTATCAGAAGATGTTTCCTGAGTCCAGACACTTAGTGTACAATCAGCTCCATCTTCACCTCAGCAGTGATGGATATCTGACTTCTTGACTTCAGGCCCTGTGTCCTCGGCCTCCCTTTGTCCTCATCCCCTTGACCTTTGCCATCAATCCCTGTTTATCGGCTAGATTCACGGAAGAGCCATCCCCATTTCTTTCACTTAAAATAATCCATTCAATTGAGATCAATAATGCAAATATGAGCATTTGGACAGGAACGGGGAGAAGCTCATTGACCTATTAATGCCACACATTCTGCAAGAATTTAATGTGTAAAGTGTGTGATCTTTCTATGGGCTGGAGCAAACAACGCAAGATAAAATTACTAAGAGGTGAAAACATCTCTTAGTTAGAAACTAGACATTTGAGTGTGCTGTGAGGTTTGGCTCCATCCTTCTTCCTTACACTGAGTTAATGGAAAAACATACATGCAGGTAACGTTATACAAATTGGGCGGATTATATTTATGCATTTAGGAAATACACACATATGCATAACAACAGTTAAAGAAAAAGTGGTCATGAATTTGAAGGAGAGCAAGAGAGGATGGAGGGGTTAGAGGGAGCAATGGGAGGGGATGTAATTATTTTATAACTTCAAACAAGTAAAATATTGTTTTGGAAAAAGTCCTACTGCACTCACTGATTCCCACCAACTGAAAGCCAAAGTTCTAATCACAATCCCTCAGAGTCTTCGATTCCCTGCTTCATGTGATTTGGGGCATCATGTGACCTGCTTCCTTCCAACACTGAAGCATTATGGGCAAAACACACGCTGCTGATGGGAGAGAGAGAGAAAGCAAAGTAGAGACAACAAGGGTGTGGGAGGGACAATCTCATCCTCCCTTCTCAGGCCATGCCTGGGGCTCACACAGGAGCTGGTACAGACTCGGCAGCACTCTCTGTGCTGGAGCAGGAGCTAAATTTCTGCTTCTCCTGAGCCAAGGACCATAGGTTCCTGAAGCTGCACAGCAAGCATCTGAAAGGCTTTCTTCCTGACACAAGGCAGATTGGTCTACACTGATGTAAGACCACAGGGGCTAAGAGAATGTGTTACTTATAGGAAATGCTATGCGGGGATCTGGGAAATGATTGTAACAAATCAAGAATGGGGCGGTGTAACATGAGCTGTGATGTGGGTGCTGTGAGTGTGTGCTGTGACTTGTATGTATGTTTCTAGGATCGGTATGTATTTGCGTGCGTGTGGATTGCATTTGTAAGTGTGTGGGCTGGGTGGGCACATGGCAGATTCTAATCATGCTCACATTATTTTCTAATGTGGATGACTCCAGGCTGGAGAGGATGAGGGCATGGGAGTTCTCGCTACCACATATGGACCATCATTGTCTCTCCCAACGAGTAGAAATTGCATCATTTTTTGCAAGATCCTTCCAGAATAGTCTATGCTTAACTATTGAAAAGTAGCATAAATTCAAAGATTAGCAACCAAGAAAAATATCAAGAATGGATAAGGCTGATTTGGGATTTCTAACTCACTGCACAAGATTTGAAGGAAAAGAGCTTGGGCCCAAATCCATACAATATGACCTTAGAAAGAACTCAGTAAATAGATAATTAATCTGGTGGATGCACTAACCCAACCCCATCAGTGACCATTGACTCTTCCATGATATCAAGACAGGAGACATTCCTCCTAACAGTTCACAGCATCAAACTGTTTCACCCTAGGAAATTGGTAGATGTTACATACTTTTGATAAAAAAATTCAGATAGTTCCTCATTTTTCTATTATTCAGACTACAAGTCATTGGAAAGAAGGCTGGAGATAGTGTTTAAACTATTCACTATCTAAAGAGAGTTGAAAAGGTGGGTTGGATATTTCTAAACTTTAGTTGGCAATGTTGAAGAAATGCCTGCTCAAACACAGGAAATTAAGTCGATCATACTTCAAAAGATGATTAGTCTGCTCTCCGTGGTTTCTCTGTATCTCTGTATGTTTTCTTTTATAATTAAAAAAAAATACTATAAAACAAATGCAGTTGATTTTCTATTGCCAGGTAGTTAATCCAAAAAAACCTTCATGGGACATTCGTATCCCTAATGTATTCCCTAGGAAAACAAATAAATTCCCTTGAATATTTTCAGTTGTTTCTACAGAGAGACAACATTTGAAACACAAACTTCCATTAATTGTTGAGAAATCAATCAGGTAAGAACAGCAGATCCCTGCAAAGTCGAAGCTCAACTTTTTTAGGCTTTCAACATAATAACTGCTGCCCATTTTTCAAGTGCTAATTAAGGCCCAAGGGCAAGGCATTGCTTAGCAGTTAATAACCATCAGGGTTAACTGCCAAGGACTGGCCTTTCCTTACTGCTTCATTATATCAAATCAATTTGGTTTTCATTTATTTTGCAAAGCAGAAAAGTCTTTTAGTGAGGCCAATTTAGCACATTTCTATATGTCTGCTCGTAAAACCAATGGCTATGTTTCGAGCTATAATATTAGAAGCTCTTAAAACATCAGAGGCTTGTGTCTATCAAAAGTATCAGGTTGTAGAGAAAGCAGTAAATATTTTAAGACATATTTAGAGAGAGCAAATATTCACTGATGAAACATTAGGTGGTAGTAGGTAGTACAATGAGTATGAGGAAAAAAGAAAAAACTCAGTCCTAAAATGAGTCAACATGGAAGACAGAGTCACCTTGGAGTCTGTCTGATAGAATAGGTACCTGTCCTTAGGCTGGGGAGCCTGAGGAAGAGGGCAGAGACAGGCAGAGGCAGTATGTCACCCTTCAGTTTAGTCCTGTTACATACAAAGAAGCTACAGACTTTTTGTTTGGGATGCACATGTGTGAGTGAATATGCACAGAGATTAGGAAGATTCTAAACTGCATCACTGGGCTCTGGGGGCGTCGTCTGCCTGTCTCGATGAGTACCAGTGGCAGTCTCTGAAGTGGACACAGAATTTGCTTCTGTGTCCTACGGGACACACGGTGTGAACTGGTCCAGGTCCTTCACCTTGTGGTGTCACGCTTTGTTTCTTCATGTGATGTTTTGTTTGATCTGCTTATCTTTCATTTCACTCATTTAAATGTCTACTTTTGTGTTTATTTAATTCATAGAAGGCTAGTATGTCAGTGTGCAGTGGTTTCATGTGGGTTGACGCTAATGACTAATGAAGGATATTTTCAGGGAGGGGTTCGCAAAGCCCCACATCTAAGTCAGGATCTTTTGGAAGTTGATGGCCATTGGGGGTGGGTGGGAGAGTCAGTTTCCTCCAGTGGTGTGGTCCATGGTAGGTTGTCGGTGCCTCTGTGGATGACCTCTACACCATGCATATAAGAGCACTAATTGGATTCAGTGAATTATAAAAAGGCAGAAAGGTGAGGGAGAGAGAAAAATGAGGAGGAAGAGGAGAGGAAGAAGAAGAAGAAGAAGAAGAAGAAGAAGAAGAAGAAGAAGAAGAAGAAGAAGAAGAAGAAGAAGAAGAAGGTGACGACGACAAGGACAATAATGACATGAAATTGGAAGGAAGATATGAGGTCTTTGGGGAACACTTGAGGGGAGAAGGAGTAGATATTGTAATCATGAATGCAATTACCAAAGAATAAATTATAAAAGGAATATTTTCATATGGATTTTACACTCAGATGTAATCTCCCTGTTGAAATATCTTGCCTGATATTACTAGCTGATCTTAGGAATTACCACATAATTTCAGCCAATATCCTGCAAGATTATATGTGTAAATGTTTATTTATTTAAAAGGTCATTTTTGATTGCCAAGTATGTGCTAGGATCTTATCTTCCTGAAAGACACAAAGATAGTTTAGGAAATCAACTTGGTCTTAAGGAGCTTGAAACTTATTGAATGCGTTCGTTGTTAAGGAAACCAAGAGGCACAACACCTAAGTCACCAAGTGGTCTTCCTGAAGGAAGTGTGGAGTGGATCATCATCATACCACGTCAGAATAGGTATGTGCTGCAGGCAGGGCTTGGCCTAGGGATTATAGAGCAGGGAATTCCAGTGATGAGCCCAGAAATCTCAAAAAACCCTGTTGTGAGAGAAGAGAGGACTCATCTGGAGATGTACAAATACTATCCAGAACCTTGAAACACTGGGGGAGAGCACTGGAGTCAGGGTGGAGTCATGGTGGTATCTTCCCTCTGAGGTAAGTCACTGAGTGTTTTGAACTATCACCTAAGGATTCTAGGCACTGACGAGGTTGATTGACGCCATCTGGAGGCATTGTGGAGTGGAGGATGCTTCACTGAGAAGCTGGTTGAGAGTCGGATGCTTCCTTGGAAATCCAGATAATTGGGTCGTGGACGGAGGTAATGAACGCACATTGAAATAAGTGAAAAGTCTGTCTAGCGATTCGTTTCAGCTACCTGTCATCACATGCCTCGAAATGTAGAATTAATTATGGGTTGATAGAGTGAAATCGATGCACATCCCCCACCAGAGAACCAGGCTCATTATAGCCCCCGAGCACAGATGGGCTCATTGTCACTTCGACAGTGACACTCCTGATTAGCACCCAGAATCCTAACCTGAACTAAGGAATATTGAACTCTATTATCTCAGAAAGCCACTCTGACCAGATCAACACCACAGTAGGATCAACCACATAAATGCAGTGAGAGACACGGGAGAATGACTGTATGAATCTAAGAAAGACGTAATGGTATTTTTAAGTGGCCCTATGTTCCATGTTGTTTCCATGGGTTTATCCGGGCTCGATGGCAAAAAGAGGTTGAGAGGACCTGAGGCTGGGCAAGGAGCCCCGGGAGTCATTCCACTCATTCATCTCCCCTGACATCCCAGCATGCTTAGCGTGTCCGAAAGCCCCTGTGCATCTGAAGAGGATGGAGAGTCCCACCCCACATGGGTGATGCAGAATTCAACCTCGCAGGTGGAGTCAGATAAGGAATGTCATCTTTGTGATTTCGAGGCCAGCCTGGTCTCCAAAGCGAGCTCCAGGAAAGGCGCAAAGCTACACAGAGAAACCCTGTCTTGAAAGACAAAAAAAAGAAAAAAGAAAGAAAGAAAGAAAGAAAGAAAGAAAGAAAGACAGACAGACAGACAGACAGACAGAAAGAAAGAAAGAAAGAAAGAAAGAAAGAAAGAAAGAAAGAAAGAAAGAAAGAAAGATCACAATGTTTGGAGGGTCAACCATCTAACGCCTCCAGAGCAGGATGTAAGCTGCATGTATGAAGTTATTGTATGAGACACGCATGCAGGAGTGTGAACTACAGCATGTGACAGACACATGAAAAAGTAATAATGAATCTTTTTCTAAAGACCACTTGTGACCAAAAGATAATTAAACAACAAACAGATCTAGCAATTAATAAGTCACAAAAGTTAATGCAAAATACCCAAGAAAATGTTCAAGTACTCACTCACCTTCAGTGATTCTTATTACAGAGTCATTTTCGTGAAGGTCACATAATCCACAGGGGGAAAAAATGTAGATTTGAGGTGGAGGTGGGGAGACATAGGAGGAACTGGATGAGGGAGTGAGGTGCATTTGAACAAAACACACTGTATACATGTATGAAGTTCTCATATAGTAAATTTTAAAAATAGGCTTGACCATATTGAAAGATAAATGCGTATAGACAATAAATATCACAAGCAAACTTAGCATATCAGTAGACTATAAAAAACCTTCAGAAACTAAAGTATCCTTATAATTTAGTAAGAAAATATAGAAACCACAGAAAATTGGACAAAGTATATGACCAGTCTGGATAAAGAGGGAAAATGAACAAGAGGCTGTGATGCCCACCCTGAGTGTTGAGGACAGCTCAGCTGAGGGTGGCTGAGAGGGGGCTCGTCTTCTTTTTTAATTTTAGGAGTTGTTTTTTTTTTAATATTTCCCAATGCAAGAAAGGATACCAGATCTGTGTCTGTAGAGAGATGAACTCTTCTGGTCCTGTGTAAACAACGTCTGTGAAAAGGTGTCTAGACATGACATTGGCTACTTCCTGGGGTTTAGTGGTTATGTCTGAATGTGACATTTGTAAGCAGCCCCTCACCAGTTCAGTCTTTGTTTGGAGGTGGATTGTACCAAACCAAAGAAGACAGAAATCTTTAAAAAACATCTGCCATAAAAACAGACTGACCAAAACTCTCAGAGGTGTCCAGCCACTTGTCAAAAAACGCATGCCATTGAAGACCTTAATCCACCACAGATCTTCTGAACCAAGTATCAGTGTGATAAGCCTAGATATGTGAATTTAAAATTTTTTTCTTTCACTTTATATGTATGGGTGCTTTACCTAGACACACACACACACACACACACACACACACACACACACACACACACACACATATATATGTACACCATGTCAGTGCAGTATCTAAAGAGAAATAGGCATCAGATCCTTGGGACTGGAGTTACAGGTGGTTGTAAGCCACCACATGGGTGCTCAGAACCAAACCCTATTGCTTTGCAAAGACAGCTGCTTAAGCCATTTCTCTAGTCCCAATATATGAAAATTTTAAGGCTTTAAAACAAATTGAAAAGTAGAGAACTCTTTTAAATTTCTCCTTGAGCCCACTGATATTTGGGGGAAATTTACACTGAAATTACACCCTGGCATCTAGTTGGGGCTCCTGAGAGTTTGCTTGGCCAATTCATAGGCCCTAACAGAGACTGCATCTTGTAAATGACCCTGAAGTCCACGGAGGCCAGAACCAGCATCCTCTTCTGTGTCTGCTCAGCCATCATCAAGCCATGGCAGGCTTGTTAGAGACTGAAGCCCGCTGTACTTTTAACGAGACGTCCAGTAAGTCTGAACGGGGAGCAGTTGAGACATGTCTTGAGGCATCTGTCTTTTTCTAATGCATCAAGAAGGAATCAGTGACAAGCTCCCAGTGACACCGAGCATGGGGAAACATGTCAAGCATGTTTACGCTGTCCACATAGTGGTTTCCCTCGGGGACAGTTATGACTTTGCTCTGTCATTTGCTTCAGAGTGATGAGGTATTATGAAGACAGCTTAGATGCGCCCTTAAATTGCTTGAAGTTGAGAAAAATAAGTGATAGATTGCTGTCAGAAGCGATAACGTCTGGTGATGTATGTGGCAAACCTCTGTGGGTGAGATATGGATTGGGAGGTGAGCATATGATCTTCAATTTTAATTGGATTAATGTGTGAGAATCAAAGGCATCCCTAGGTCGGCTTTCCAAAAGCCATCGATTTAAATCCTTAAACAAAATGTTCACAGCCCCTTCATCTCCTAGGAAAGTGAGCTGTTGAGGTTGGTTGTATTTATTGTCTGGTAAATTCCTCTTTAAATGATATTTTACTAGTTCTTCGGGCAATCTGTTCTTATCATATTCACCCCACTCCGCCCAGATCCACCTCAACCTCCTACTCACCCACCTTCATGTTCTCTCTTTTTCTTACTCGCTCACGCTCTCTCTTTTTTTCTCTAAACTCGTCTAGTCAAATTTGGGTTGTTCAACTCTCTTGGGTGTGGGGCCTGCTCCAACATGTGGTCAGTATACCAGGTGTCACACCATTAAAGAAAACTAACTCTACCCGAAGCTATCAAATGCAAGTAGCTCATCAGTTTCAGGTGGGACTTCTTGTCCACTTCCCCTCCTTCAAGCTGGGATCCTGTTTGGCTTGAGCTTGCACAGGTGTGATGCATGCTGTCACAACTGTTGTGAGCTCATAAGTGCATCTGTTCTGTTGTGTCCAGAAAACTCTGTTTCCCTAAAGTCGTTCACCACTTCTGGCTCTTAAAACCTCTGTCCCCCCCTCTTTAGCGTAGACTCTTGTTGGGGGGGATATGACTCTCCATATGTAGGGCTGAGCACTCCACAGACTGTTTTTCCCTGCACGTTGACCATTTGTATGTCTCCATGTTAATTGTTGTTATCTGCTGCATTCTAAAATGTTCTGTTTTAAGCCAATTTTAGGGAACCAAATGGAAGTGTGTGGTTTGTGTTGCACTGGAGTGACTTCTGTGCGTATTGAAAATAGAGAAATCTAAGACAATGTGATGAAGACTGTCTGGAAGTCTGAGCCCTGACATTGTGTCCTGTGAGTGCTTTTCGAAATAAATTCGAGTTTATCCAGAAGAAAGGGGTTTTTGTTATCAGAATTCAGCAACAGAGCTCAGAATATCTGGCTCAGTGTGATCTTCTAAGTGGAAAAGGCAATGTTTACTCATGATAGTTGAGCAAATAGGAGACTGGGAGGTGAGATCTGAGTTTTGATCCCAGCACTCTTGAAAAAGCAGGTGTAAAGTGCACACCTGCATCCATGGTACTAGGAGATAGAACAAAGCAGATACTGGGAACCCACTGGCCACCCATCCAGGAAGGCAAGCTTTCCATCAGCAAGAGACTGTTTCAAGGTTAAGAAAGTAGAGAATGAGATAGTAGGACACTGGATGTCCTCCTCTTGTCATACACACACACACACACACACACACACACACACACACACGTGCGCGTGCACACACCACATACACTCACACGTCAAACACACAAAATGAGTCTTTAATTTTCAATCATCAGTTTTTTTTCTTTTGTTAGATTTTGTTTTATATATTCACAAGTGGTTTGCCTGCATATTTGTCTGTGTAACTCATGGGTTCTTGGTACATGTGGAGATCTGAAGAGGGTGTTGGATCCCCTGAAACTGAAACAGGTGGTTGTGAGCTGCCATGTGAGAGCTGGGAAGCAAACCTGGGTGTGTTGATATTTTATTTGTGCTCTAACAAAGCTTGCCTGGGGATCAGAGGACAAAGCCAGCCACTATATTAAACATACAGGTTAGGCAGTGGTAGCACATGCCTTTAATCCTAGCATTCAAGAGGCAGAGATCTGTCTGGATCTCTGTGAGTTCAAGGCTCCATTGGGAACAAAGCCAGACAGTAGTGGCACATGCCTTTAATCCCAGCAGTAGGAAGTAAGCAAGATGGCAGGACACAGAAAGGTATATAAGACGTGAGTAAACAGGAAGTCTCTCTCTTGAGGCTGAGGATTTTGTAGAGGTAAGAACGTGGCTGGCTTGTTCTGCTTCTCTGATCTTTCAGTTTTTATCCCAATATCTTGCTCTGGATTTTTTATTAATAAGACCATTTACCAAATCATGTTACACCGGGATCCTCTATAAGAGCAAGTAGTGCTCCTAACTACTGAGACATCTCTCCAATCTACACAAAATTCTTTTAATTGGAAGGTAATATAACAACTGAAGGCTAGTGAGATGGTTAGACACTGAAGTCATTTGTCACCAAGCCTGGTGCCTCGAGTTCAATCCCCAGAACACACATAAGGAGGCAACTAATTACCTCATGTTGTAATCTGATCTACACACACATGCATGTGCCTGCACACATGCACACAAACACAAACCATGGCAGGAGTGCATACATACACACAAGGAAATAAATGTAATTAAAATTTTCTAAATGAATCTGGTAAAGTGAGCCTGAAATCCATATCTAGTCATTCATTTAAGGAAGTAGGTGACTGTTACACGGTGGCCTTACCCTACAGAAGGTTGTGGTTGTGTTGGCAATGGTCCATCTTTCATGGAACTCTTCTGCTGGGTAACCTGGATGGCTTGGTTATCACTGAGCATGTGACTTTGTTTTGTGCAAGGCATTGCTTCCTTAGTAAGTAGCTGGGGGGTTAGAATCCTCAGACTCTTGTCATAAAGATTGTGCCTGTTGATCCCGGTGGGATTGACATACAAGCACAGCTTCAAGATGTAGAAGGACAGAAAGACAGAATGGAAGGTCAGGGTATGTTTGGCTGCCAGGGAGAGTTCCTAACACCACAGTCCCTAGCTGACTCCTAAGTCAAATGCATTTTGAAGAAACAGCAACACTTTATTTCAGCTCAAGAACTTTCAATGGATACAGAAAAATGCCATCCAACTCATAAGATCCCCTGATTCTCAGAAACTGGGAGAATGCATGGGGAGTGTGTAAGTGAAACCCCCAAGGAGTGGTGCTGACCTCCTGTGAAGAGAAGACTGGAGACTCTGCAGCTGGAACCCACCTACCCCGGCTTCCCTAGAGCTGAGCACAGCCTTTTACATCTGACAACAAAGCAACTGTTAGAGGATTACAACAGAGGGTTGAGTCTCACTTATGGTATCTTGCACAAGGTCGGATGTATAAGCCCACTGAACACAAGTCATCCACCATTATGTTTTTAGCATTAGGGTAGCAGGTATGGGCTCTCTTTGCACAGAACCTCGTGATCTAGCCCATTTTTCCCACCCACTCTAAAGAAGATCTGATGTGGATAGTTCCAAACTCTGTAGGTCAAATCAGATCCTATTTTTCACATTAAATTTTTTAGAAGTTGTACAGGCGCCTTTCTACAGTGTATGTGGTCCCAGTGTATACCTGTAGATTCTGCCAGGAACATGCTAGGGAGACCTGTAACCCTAGACTTTCCAGTCACTGCACTATGAGAAATGTTTTCTTTATTTAAACCACCCACTTGATTATATTTTTATCATCTTAGTCCAAACTGCTCCAAGGCAGAGCCTTGGAGGTCTAGAATTGTCAAGAAAAGCTAAAACTCTAAAATGTTACCTATAAAAATGATTTACAAGAGTGTATATTCTGTAAAACTCCATTTTAACTATAAATTATATACCAAAGGCATGTGTATGTGAACATGAAAGCCCTTGGCTCTGTCCCTGCCTCTCTATTTGCCATGTTTTGCTAATATGTTAGCTGGGGTCATTTTTCACTAACACAGTAAAGATAGGTTACATATGAAATATAGAAAAAAATTGTTTAGCCTTTTCTCCATGACAAAAATAAGTCACACTGGCTATTTTCAAAAGAATTTCCTGAGATTTTTATAAGAGTAAAGTTAATAGGAATGATATTAAATTTTTTTAAAAAAAAACTGACACTTGGGAGTCAGAGTCAGGTGGATCTCTGAGTCTGAGTCCAACTTGGTCTAAAGAGTGAGTTCAAGGACAGCCAGGGCTACTCAGAGAAACCCTGTCTCAAATAGCAAAAAAAAAAAAAAAAAAAAAAAAAAAAAAAAAACTGATCCAGTGAGAAGCCAAGGTATTAAGGCATCTGACCTGCAGCAGAGCTACACAAACGAGCACTGACTGAGAAACAATGCCTTGCTCTGGTGTCACAATCCCTCTGTCCTCCCATGTCATATGCCAGTTAGGACACAAAGGCCACAGAACAAGGAGAGAGAATAACCTTTGAAACAGAGTACATTCACATCATACACAAAGGCAAACCCACCAGAGAAATATCAGGTCTGCCCTCAGGAACTCTAGAACCCAGGTGGTCAAAGAACCATGTACTTCAGGCCCTGAAAGAAAATAACTGTTAACCCAGATTATTATTCCCACAAAACTATCCTTTATAACTGAATGAGAAACAAGAATTTCTCATGATAGAACAAAGGAATGCATAACTACTAAACCAGGAGACACTTGGAGGAACTGAAGTACTAAGAAGAAAGATAAATATATCCACAAGGTCGTGGAAGGGCATAAATATCTAAGTTTTTTTTCATAATGAGCCTAAAATACTATAGACTGTGTGAAGAGATGGAGTGATGCAGGACCAAGGCCTCAGTGAATTAACATTGAGTATCCTTTGCAGATGGACGTTTCCTGTCCAGACCACTGAGTCCCAAGTAACCAACTCAGAGATTGAATATGAATTGTAAATGCTCGGCCAGTAGCTCAGGCTTATTACTGACTAGCTCTTACACTTAAATTATCCCATGATTCTTATCTATGTTTATCCACATGGCTTGGTACCTTTTCTCAGTACAGCATTCTCATCTTGCTTCCTCTGCATCTGACTAGTGACTCCTGACTCTACCCTTCCTCTTCCCAGCATTCTCATTATGGTTGCCCTACCTATACTTCTTACTGGCCCATCAGCATTTCATTAAACCAGTCTGAGTGGCAAATCTTTACAATGTACAAGAGGATTATTCCACAGCAGTCCTTACAGACACATGAAGTCAGGAGAGAAATTTGTTCTGGTGTGTTTGTATTTGTACTGGAGGTACTGCCATAGACGTGGGATGTTTTCGTTCATTTTCTGTTTCTATGTGAAAAAATATCCAAGACTGGATCGTTGGTAACAGAGAGAAATCAATTTATTTCAGATCCCAAGGAGGGACATGACCCAGCCCTTGCTTCTTGCTGCCTCAAGACAGTGTGGGGTCCATGACACGGTGAGAAAGGGTCCTAGTGTGCTTCTCAGGACTCCTCCTTGCTACACACTCACTCACATATCATCGTCTCTAACCTTAATTACCCCTAGGTCTCTGTTCCACAGGACATGTAAATTTACAGATTGTTTCCAGCTCGGGAGTTCTACCAGGCACATTTGAATAACAGCATGGGAATGATTAAAATGCAGCAATGCTCCACAGAAATGCAGTTGAGAGGCCTTTAGGGATATCAGTGTTGAAGTCTCAGTTCTGGATAGACTGACAGCCATCCACTCTGATATCCCCCTAAGAGCTCAGGGCTTGAACTCTGCCACCCAGTAGCTTCCCTGTGTCATTTGTCCACAGGCTTCTCACAGAACAGGTTTAAAAACAAAAGTTAACTCCCTACACCCACCGCTCTGGGAAGAACACAGCCCAACTTGGATGCAGAAACCAATGACAGAGGGGGACTAGGATGACGGAACATGTCACACCCATGCTTCGTTGATTTATCACTGATGGGAAAATTGAGATGTCATGGAATCCAAACCTGAATCAGTGTGCAAAGTGTGCATATGCCCTGTCTGTATCACCTAGGACCTAGCAGAGAACTCCTAGAGACAGACTTGTGAGGCTCAGAAGTGGTTCTGTTCAGCAAGGAAGGCTGTCTTGACATATTCTGAGGGCAGGACTAGAAATCAGATGCCTCAGGCTCACTGCGTTTTTTGAGTGACTCTGCATTATGAGTTTTCAAACATAATTCACTCAAGCCTTTTATGTAACCCACTTCAATGCACTTAAATGTTCTGTGGAATGCTGTACATTTTGCCTGATGTATTACTTAACCAAATGGAGGGTGGACTTGAGTCTCCTTGTGGCACAAGTACACCTGTCTCACATAAAAACATTTTCCAAGATGTTTTTTTCTGTTTTTTTTTCTCCAAAGCTCCTATGATGGCCTCTGTTTTTACAAACTATGAAAAGGAGATTTAACTTTATCAATTGGATGCTAGCAGAAGAATTCTTTATCAGTAAACCTGACATCAAAGTATCATAAATAAAGAAGTCAAAAAATATAAATAAATAAATAAATAAATAAATAAATAAATAAATAAATAGAATTCCTTCAGATTAAGAGTTTAATGCCTGAAATATATGTCTTTCCATACCCAAAATATTCCCCATTTATAACCATGACCATTTAAATGCCATTCCTGGAGACTGGCAGACCCCATTTTCCATGTCCCTTTACAGAATAAGCACCCAGCAGGCTTTCAACCCCACAGCATGCACTGTGCATCTCAGTGGCAACTCTGGCAAGGGGACACAACCAGGAGCAAATGTAAGCCTTCCAATAATAGTGCTTATTAAAATTTAAATGGAATAATTTGGTCAAAACTACTCTCACCATCAGAGCATTTAAAAGAATTCTGGGGGCTGGGGAGATGGTTCCATTGGCCAAGTGCCTGTCACACAAGCATAAAGATGCAAGTTCAGATTCTCAACACCCAGGGGGTAAAAATGAAGACACCGTGGTGAACAGAGACAGGAGGGTCCCTGCACCTCACTGGTCAGCTAGTCTCGTTGAATCAAGAGCTCTGGGTTCAGTGAGAGACTCTGACTCTAAAAACTAAGGTGGGGAGCAACTGAGGAACACACTCACACGTAAATACACATGCATACGCCACAGTGAGGAGGAGAGAGCAGAGACAGAGAATTCTATTATGTGGCACTCGGATCTTAATCACCGCAAGTCATGGCACATGGAAGGGATGTTCTGTGATGCTCGAATGCTCCTGCACTTGGGGTAGGGAAGGTAGGACACACAGAGTGGAGCCCTGTGAGAAATACCCATGCTCCACCATCAAGGGCAAATACTTGGTTCTATCCTCAGCAATCAACTTTCCTTCTGTCAAATGTAGCATTCAAAAACCTTCCCATGTGTAACAGAACCCTGGGGCCCGGGAACTCAGGAGAGTTCCTTCTTGCTCTGTGTAATGAATAAGCGCGTACCTTGCTATCAGTGAGAAGCCAGTGGCTACTCCTGAAAGAAAAAAAAAAGAAAATAAACTGTCCTTGTAGGAACAGCAGCCATCAAGGTTTCCAGAAAACACCCAGCAAGTGTGTGAGCGGCAGATTACAGTAAAAGGAACATCAAGGGACAAAACGATGTCATACCATAAGGACGAATCAGATATGAGAAGCTTGGTCCAGGTCAGAGAAGAATCTGCCCTCTCCCAACACAAGTGAATTCATTCATCCTGACCTCATGATACCAGGAGTGAAAAATTAGTGACCACATCCCTTTGTTTGTAACATGGTTGAACATAACTGTGCTAAGTTTATGGAATAAATGAATTCACAGGGACATGGGATGTTGAAAATGTTCAACAGACTCTCAGCCATACTCGAAATTTGGCACACATTGGCATGTAAATGTCTCCATCTAGACTCCAGATTCAAGCTGGTCTTAGTTCCACTCTGGGAATCTGGTTTGGGGAACTTCTGTCATGTGAAAGCCAGTACTGGCCTAGAGACAGATGAGGGTCTCCAGTGATCTCAGGGGTTAAGACAGTTCTCAGCATCTCATGGGCTCACATGTCCCCGGATGATAAAAATGGGGTGTGCATGAGTGAAATGCAGACAATTGTCTTCCAATTTCTGTGGATTATTTTTAAGACTGGATGGGAAAAAACACATATTAGGTGATTTGAGATACTGTTAATTACTAAATGAAATGACTAGACCTTTTAATGTAAAGGGCCTTAGAGAAAGTAACTGAGATATTCCAGGGCCACCGAGCTGCATAGGCTGCACCATGACCACATAGTGACTGAGTTTCTATAAACGAATCTTTGCATCTTAATCTGGTGCAATAATAAAGTGTGTCATGTGGCTGTTTGTGTCTAAAGCAAATGGGGGGGATGAAAGTCACTCATCTTCCTCACTGACTTATAATCTACCCTATTGATCTCTGGGACTGTCTTTCCAGATGCCAGAACCTGTATTTCATCTTCAACAGTGGTGGTTCCTCCATCCAGGCACTGTCTGCTGTTGCCTCTACCACATCATTTGGTTGGTTTTGATGGGGATGCCATCCTTAATGTGGGAAAGAAGCAGACTTCCAGGTATCTCTGAGGACTATCCAGGAAACCCTTTTAATTTTAAATTTTCAGGCAAGCTTAAATAAAAAAAAATTGTAAGAGTAAACAAAAACAAAACACAGCAGCAGTGGGTGATAACTCATATAGAGAAGATCATTGTTTCTTTTTAATTACATATTTACTTAGTGGGAGGTGTGCTGGTGTGTGTATGAGTGTGTGTGGTGTGTGTACAGGTGTGTGTGTAGTGTAGGGGGGTGTGGGTGCGTGTGTGTGTGTGTGTATGTGTGTGTGTGTGTGTGTGTGTGTGTGGTGTATGAAGGTATGTGGTGTGTGTGTGTGTGTGTGTGTGTGTGTGTGTGTGTATGAGTGCATATGCGTGTGGACATACAAAGGTCAGAGGATAACCTGCAGAAATTAGTTCTTTCCTTCCTTCACATGTGTTAGAGTCCACCAAGTTTTCCTAGTGGCTTTATCCAGCAAGACTAAAGAAGAGGGTAACTGAACCACGGGCCTGAGTACCAGGTGCTTGTAAGGGTCTGCACTTGGCTGTATCTAGCAAGGAGGAGGTCTTTTGCCCCTCCTCTTGGCATTGCTATAAGAAGCCCTTTTAAATAAAGTTCTGGGCTGGTGGATGAGGATTCAGGCCCACAGGAGGCTACCCTGCATTTCTCTCTGTTTCTCTCCCCTCTTTATTTATAACTCTTATCCCTCACTCCTCAAGAGTCCCTGGGGTAAATAAACGTGGGTGCTGGTCTCCCACACATGTGGGCTCCAGGGATTGAACTCATCTTTAGACTTGGTAGCAATCTCTTTGCCACTGAGCCTCCTCCGTGGCCCAAGAAAACCACTTCTCATAGAAAATTAAACAGCTTAGATCCACACTGTAGCTAGAGTTTTTCTCTCTGGGTCCCACCAAGCCCTGGCAGTCCCGTAGCCCACTTATAAAATAAACATACAGACGTTTATATTATTTAAACTGCTCAGCCATTAGCTCAGGCCTATCATTGTCTAGCTCTTACTTTTACATTCAGCCCATTTTTGTTAATCTATATGTCTCCATGTGTTCCGTGGCTTTACCTGTTGCCTTTACATGATGCTCCCTGGAAGGCAGGCTGGTATCTCCTCCTCTCTGCCTTCCTGTTCTCTCAATTCTCCTCTCTGCTAGTCCTGCTTAGACTTCCTGCTTGGCTACTGGCCAATCGGTGTTTTATTTGCCAATCAATCATCCACAGCACTCCCCTTTTTCTTTTTTTCAAAAAGGAAGGTTTTAACTTTAACATATTACATATAACAAAACAATTATCAAGCAAGAATTATACTTAAAATATTAAAGAAGATATCCTATCTATCTTATATATGTGAGTCTAAGGTTTTATATCTAACTTATATTTTATCATAGCTGAGAAAATTATAACTATTTACAGTCAGTAGAGCATGAAATTCTTAATCCCAAGGTCATGAGTTTGTGCCCCACGTTGGGCACCAGATATTGGTGAAATTATTAAGGCAACTCCACATAGTTAAAAGGGAGGTTTATTTTGTGGGGTAACTTAAAAGTGAAGGGATAGTAAACAAGGTCTGGGAAAGGTGTAGCACAGTCCAGCGGTGTTCTCTGGAGAACTCTGCTTGGTCTACCTCCAGCATCCAGGGTCCAGGAACCAAGAGAGCTCCCCCATCCAGATCTCAGTTCTTCAGGGGTCCTCTCTCAGCTCTTGTAGGCATGACAGTTACCGAAGCCTCAAAGGGGGTGGTATTTCCAGGTCAAAGCTGGAACAGCTACCCACTACACCATACCTTGCTTCCAACTACAAAGAGGAAAAGGAAGTACCATGGCTATGCTTAGGCAGCTTGCTGCTTTCCCTTAGTCCAGAAGATGTGGGCAGGAATTCCTCCTTTGGTTCTGAGTTCTAAGATGGAGAGTATCTGGGCAAGGCACAGCACTGAGCTGTGAGTTCTGGCCCCAACACCCTCTCCATTGGTTCAAAACCTTCCCTCTCTGATCCCTCAAATGAGAAAACTTTGGAGGATCATGGAGGCCTACTAATTCTGTAAAGAATGTTCCTGACCTGTAGCCAGATTAGGGTGCAGGGTGTCTGCTTTATTAATCCTGTGAGGTCAGGGGATGCTGAACAGAAGGTATGTGATCCATATCAGAAAAAACGTTTGGAGGAATGAGGCAGACTTGCCTTGGGGACCAAATGCTCAGAGAAGCAGCCACATCTAGCTTCTGAGTCAAAAATCTGATCTAGGTCTTGGGAGCAAAACTACCCACTTTCACATGTCTAGGGCAAGGGAAAAGCTTGAGATGTTCATGATCCACATACCACAGGTCCATCCTTTGAGGGTAGCAAAACAGACTCATATCAAATGCTAAAATGCACTTTTCCATAGATAAACACAGCACTCAGCCTGAGCAGAGACCAACAGTGGAAAATGGTCAAAGTCAGGACTCACAACTGGCCAAAGTCCTGAAAATAAGCAATAGCTGAGCGCTGGGCCCCAGGACATAGACATCAACTCCTCCAAGGCCCAAGAGATACAGAAGAGGGAATGGAAAGGACCATGGGAGAAGGGGTGTGGTAGGGCACTATGGCCTGGATGTGACATGATCATTGTGTCTATGAGCACATGGGAGCTATAACTTCCTGAATGGGGCCAAGAAAATAAAAGAGAAAGGAGAAGGTAATCAGTCAGGGGTGAGAGAGGACTAGGGGAGAAGAAGGGCATTGGTGGGAGAGAGAGTAGATGAAAGAGGGTTTGGGAGGAAGTTGAACATGATCACAGTGCATTGTAGATAAGTATGTGTGTGTCAAAAATAAAAAAGGAAAACTGAAAAACCAGTGTCCCCATAAAATTTTACAGCGGTAAAATGTACAATGTGCAGTGAGGCTTTTGGAATATGTTGGCAACATACTTCAGATTTATAACTGAGAGCAACTGGAAAGAGCTCAGCTATCCATTAATGAGAAATTAGCAAAGAAAATTTGAGCGCATACATGTACTGTCCCCTGAGTCTGATAAGATTGGCGAGGTGATAATTTTATTGACAGGTACAGAATTCCATGGACATTTAAGTAAAAATAAGTCTCAGGGAAGCTTTTATTCTTTGACCCCACACATAGAGGAGATCAGTGGGTTTTCCACAGACCTGAGCTGGGCCACTTGTACCCTTCATGTGTTCTGACTGTCTTACTTTTACAGAGGGTGTATACTACATTCTTAAAACCAAAGACGTAATCATAAGAAATAACTTTTTTTCTACCACAATGTATCCTTAGTAGAAATATTAGAAAGTAAAACAAACCCAAGAAAGAAGTGACAGAGACTCCCATCCTCAATAACCACTTTCTTCTCTGTGGTCTGTTTATCTACATATTTATTTACATGTTTTTAAATAAAAAGAAGAAAACCATAAGCCTGTTAGATAATGACTTCAGCGCTTCGTCTTACAACTGATCATTAGCGATTTTTTAATGTTTCTGCATATTCTCACGAAATGTACTTTTTAATGGCTGCACATTGCAAAATATACATAATTCATTTAACCAACTACCTATTACTGAACAATTAGGAGGGGAGCTGTGTTTTAAAACAGCCATTAGGAGTTAATGACCTACACTTGTGTTCTTTCCAAAACAATATACACTCATAAAAGCACACAAGCCCCCGCGTGCTCTGTATTCTGTGCAATGCCTGGTATGATGAGTGCTCAAACAGAGCCTGATGGCTGCAGCCAGCCAGGATCAGCACAGCGCAGACATAATGGAACACGGGCTTTTAGAGCTGGGGAAAATGTAATACTTTCCCCCTCTTCTGCACATTTCAAAGCACATTTAGATCAGCCTAAAAGGTCTCTCAAATTGCTCTATTTACAAAGCTAAAAGATTCTGTAGTTACACACACACACACACACACAGCACCAGGCTTGAGAGCCAAGGAGACTCAATAGCTGCATTAGCTTGAGCAGGTTACACAACATCTTGTGAGCCTTGTTGTCTCATTTCTAAATGGGTGGGTGGGGGCAGGAGTGCCATCTGCAGGTAACACAACACTGGGTCCCCAGTGGCTCTCCATGGACTATCTTACTGCTAGTGCATTCCCTAGTGCTAATGCTGTTGTTTAAATATTGTACCCACGATGGTGGCCAGGCCCATGCCTGGCTGTTTCTGAAGACCTGTGAGGGTGCCTCTGTGGTGCTGTATCTTGTGGATATAAGGTTGTTTGAACACACAGCTCCATGAGAAAGGCCAAACCCAAGTACAGTTATGGTAGGAACCCACGGGCCAACCTTCTGCTCCTGTATTTCTAGTACACAGGGATAGAGTGAAAAGCAGGGAGGCAACAGCCCCTGGGTGAGGAGAATGAGACACCAGCTGCCCCTGTCCTCCAGAGTCTGCCTCAGTGAGCCCATCTGGAAATATGTGGCCCTCACTCAGGGGTGAAGCTGCATAGATGTACCCTTTGGGGACACAAGTCCTGCTGAAACTCACTTGTCTCGGGTTTGAGCAAGTGTCTCCTATGAGCTGGGCAGCTCCACATCATGTGTGCTCTCAGGAGAGAGCCAAGACTCCAACTTCACAGGCAGTAAAGGGGACAGACTGGTTTCATATGGCACTAGATGTGTACAGCATGAGGAGTAACAAATGCACCCCCCCCCCATACAAAGACTCAGATTTTAGACTCAATTACTTCCCAGAAGCATTTTCTTTGCTGCTGATCTAGTTCCCGGAACTCTGACTTCTGTCTCCAGGGGCAACACAGGTCTAAGGGACAAACAGCTCCATACTGTGGGGACTCAGCTTCCTCTTCCATCTGCTCTACCACAGGGGGTCAGCTTCTTTCATCTTGCAGGCATCCCAGGAAGACTCCCTCTCTATTATCCCATTCATCATCGCATGAAACGGTAGGTTTACCCCACAGACACCCTAGTCTCCTCTTCTGAATAATTATGTTAGCTATTTTTTCATATTGTCATATCCTCTTCGACGTATAAACACGTGTTTCTCTTGCAAGACAAGAATCTTCAGAGTGGTCCAGGAAGGGCCTGAAATTAATAGAAGGTGAACTTTTCTATCAGGCAACATCATTTAATAGCTGCAATTCTGAGCTTCAGCTCCCCTTCCCCCGGTTACTAGACAGAATGTTGAACAACGCCTGTAATTTACAATGTTTTGACTTGGAAATATGTGGGGCGGGGGGAGTACTATTTCATTTCTTCTAAGAGGGAAAGATGATAAGATCCAGAGGCAACGGATGACCACAAGGAAACGGTCTTTTCCAGACACACCAGGGTCACGGCGGTGGTGGTATGGTTGAGCATAGCTGCCTTGTAGACACTGTATGGCAGATACACATACAAACTCACAACCCTGCACAAGCTGAGGCCACACAAAACCCCAGCATGGAGAGGGGAGGTGGGCATGAAGTCTCGCCTCTAGCTGAAGAAGTGTAATTAACAGCACTGGGAGAGTAAGCGTCAGTTTTCTTTAAGGGTCAACTCCTTGTAGGTTGACCGTGCTCTGGTGGAAGGCCACCCAGCCAAGAATTTATGGGCAGTGTAAATTGGACTATTATAATAAAGAAAAAAAGAAGACTCAAAGTTGGGTAGGGAATGGATGAGAAAGGCATGGATCTCAAAGGAATTGAGAGAGGGGGAACATGATAAAAATGCATTATATGTATGTGGAATTCTTAAAGAACTATTTTTAAAAGTTGGTTATAAGATACCACAGTGTCGTTAGGTAAGTTGCTCCACACCTGTTATCATAACACACTGGAGGCCAAAGCAGGAAGGCTGTAAGTATCAGGCCAGCCTAGGCAATGTAGTGAGACCACGTTTCAAACAATAAAACAACAAACTAAAATAAAATATCCCAATGTCTTTGGGTTACAAGTCTGTTCAAAGGAGTCCATTTTAAATTCTTAAGACAGTCACATGTGACTTGGAGTGTTGTAAACAGAAGCCTGCGGTACAGAAACCCTTTCGAAAATTATCCCATAAAATATGTGTGTTGTGTAGATTAAAACATACAGTGTGAGCCACCACCTTGACTGGGTAATCCATCTGGTGATTCGGACTATGTAGACACAAAACTGAAACTCAGGAACTCGTGAGAGGGCTCAGTGGCTAAGAGCACCAGCTGCTCTTCCAGAGGACCCAGGTTCAGTTCCTACCATATATGCAGCAGCTCACAACCACCCATCACTCCAGGTCCAAGGACCTACCCAGTGCCCTCCTCTGACATGGGCACCAGGTGTACGTGTGTATACATACATACATACAAGCAAAATACACATAAGATTAAGAAAAACTAAATCTAAAAATGTTTTAAAAGCTAGAATCTCAGAAGACACCAAACGTCAATCTCTTACCTCTACAAATATGCAAATACACATACACACATATACGCATACACACATGCATACACACATACACACACACACAAACTAGGACCTCACATATGTTATCAACCTACATACTTTGTTAGAAACCTTTACCTGACTTTAACATAAGTTTATATTTAGATGATCATTTTTTTCTTTAAGCAAATTATTTTACAAATACAATATCTCATATTTCACTTGGTAACAGAATCATAATCACATCATATGTTAAGTTCCTGCCCCAGTTGAAGCAGAAAACTGCCCATGTCTTAGATATTCATGTGTGCTCACAGCCTGTGCTTTAATTACAGGGACCATTTATTCAGTGTGTCATATGTGGGATGTAAAGAACAAATGCAATAAGATATACATTGCTGTTTTGTTTCTAAATGTTTATTCTGTCTTTAATGAAAACATCAACAGAGTCACATGGCTAGAAAGCATAAATGATTAGGCACAATCCACGCCCCCACCCATTGCCACAGCCACCCAGAGCATCTCAAGGTAGCATTCCCTCCACGTTTTGGCTATAACACATCAGATGCCTCCTAGTGCACAGTTAAAACAACCAGCACGTTATTGTGAATGTAACTGTAGTGGCCTTGTTTTTCAAGACGCTAACTTGCCACACTAACACAGTGTGGCAATCTTTGGGTAATTCTGTGACGTCTGGCGTCTCACAAGAGTGAATAAAGCTCTGTTTGCTAGGCAGTTATGCGTTTGCTCAATGCAAAGGTGTGGTCGGTGACCGCTCCCGCTGGCCAGGAAGAGAGCCTCTGCTGTGCCGTAGCTCTTTTCCCTGAAGTAGAACATTCTCTCCAGGAACAGCTACCTTTGAGCTGCCTGTGCTCCTGTAAGTGACCCCAGAGGCTCACTGGTTCATCCAGCTAGACCCAGGTGGAAATATTCCTTCTGCCAATCAGCAGTGCCCTATCTGGGGGAGCAGACATCTGTTCACATCTCCTCAGAAAAAAAGACACCTACACTGAGCTCCCTGGGGAGACGCAAGTATTCAAATAGACAACTTGACTACAGTTCGCAAAGTGACCTGGGATCCCACACTGCTGACTGCTAGTGAAGGGACTTCGCCATTTGAGATAATTCCCTTGGACAAAGTTCTTCCTGAAGGTCTAATCACTGAGTCAATAGATAAAGGCAGAGAGCAGCCTGGGGGAGGCCAGGCAGGTCTCTATAGGAGCAGTATTACATGAACCCTGGGAAGGGGTGATGTTGGGAGATTCCCCACCAGACAGCATTCAGTGAAGGGGAATACCGGGGGATATTGGGGGATTTTGGCAGGTACTGGGGGGGTGCTGGGGGATATTGGGGGTGGTTGGGGTGCTGGGGGATATGGAGGGGATACTGGGGAGTACTGAGGGGATACTAGTGGGTACTGGGGGAATACTAGTAGGTACTGGGGGATACTGGGGGTGCTGGGGGATGCTGGGAGGTACTGGGGGATATTGATGGGTACTGTGGGTGTTGGAGGTACTGGGGGATGCTGGAGGTGCTGGGGGGATACTGGGGGTACTGAGGAGATACTGGGGGTGTGGGGGGATACTTTGGGTGCTGGAGATACGGGGTGTGCTGGGGGATATTGGGGGTACTGGGGTGGTGGTGAGGGATACTGGAGGTGCTGGGGGGATACTGAGGATGCTAGAAATAACAAGCTAAGTAAGCACCTGCCGTTTCATCTCTGCCCCCTACAGCTTCCGGGGATTCACATGAGCTTTCTCCATTGGTAAAGCAGGGGCAATCAGCCAACCGTGTAAGATGGTAGTGTAGACAAGCCCGGGATTAAAATCACTTAAGCATTCTCCCAATGCTACCAAACCTGAAATGGTTGCCAATATTAAAGACACAGATGGCCTGGCTCTGTGGCATTTGTGAGGACATTTCAGCATGTTCCCGTGTCTCTGCTAATTGTGGAGCCACCTGAAGAGAAAGTTTTTACTTAGACTTACTGGAAGGTGGGTGTTTTTTTTTTTTTTATTTCTATTCTAAATCAAGATGGTATGTGTGTGGGTGTGTAGGTGGGTGAGTGTAAAATAAAAATAAAATCCATTAAGAAAGGATATGTACAAAAATATTGTCATGTTTTTACTTCATCGTGTTTTTTTTTTTAAAAAAAAAAAAGTGGGCAGTTAATCGATTCAAAATATTTCCCACCCCCTATTTTGTGCAGGACAGTAGCAAGGTACACCGAGTAATAATATCAACAGTACTCGGTCATACGTGACTTTCAGACAATCGTGACAGTGTGAGGGGAACACAAGAAAGAGCTAGGGAAGAACTCTGACACACGCAATGGTATCAACATTGCACACAGCCTCAAACAGAAGAGAGCAGAGGCAATTGAAAGAGAAATCAAACCAAGCCAAGGCACAGACGAGTAACCATTCTGACCAGTAACACAAGATCTTGGTGTCTGAAGTCTGTCTGCCTCCTCTTTCCTTGAGTGGACAGGGCTCCACAGAGTCGAAGACACAAATAAGAAGTGGGAAAAGTATCTGTGGTGGGGATTGTTGTTGACTGTGCAGGACTGAAATGTGTGAGGATGGTGTTGGTGTAGAGTCAAGGTGTCTGTACTGCTACAACAGGCCGGGTACGCATGTAACACAATCAGAGGGCCAGGCAACCACCCAGGAAACCCTTACAGAAGGGAATGGATGCTGGAATTAGAAAAAGGAGGAGCACATGAGAGACAGATCAGAATGCAATAGCCAAGTGTTTATGACACTATTTGGAGAAATCGTGGATATCTGTAACTTTTACAGTGTAATTTCATAACATGATGGGAAGATCAAAAGGACCAGTACAGTGGTGTCAATAATTCGGGAACTGCGGAGAACCAGCTATGTTTTCCATGTTAACAGATCACTTTGGAAAGTTTAAACCTGTGGAAAACATAAAATAAAGAGGGAAGCATCCTCACGTCATAGTGCCCACCTTCAGCATGTCTAGAAACATCAGAGGAAACAACATCATCATAACTAACAACTCTCAGAATCCAACCAGTGGCCTTCATGCTAAAGACAACCCCACTCATGTCCAGAGTGTTCGCTGATGTACATGTCAGGGGAAAGTTCTAGAATCCTAATGCAGCAGTATAAAGGTAAAGGGATGGTTATGCCATGCTCAGCCATTTGTTCACATTTGAACGTGCAGCAGGGTGCCAAAAGGCCCGTTAGTTTGAATGTGGATGAGCACCAGGCATATCCAGATAAGAAAGGAATACAATCTAAAAGCTGGAAACGCATTTACAAAGATATTCACAAGTGAAAGCATGCTTTTCTATGCTGTTTTTTGTTCATAAAAGATAAAATGCTGCTTGGTTACAGTAGTAGTGCAGTCAAGGTCAAGTCAAGGCCAAGCAGAATGCGTGGCAAGTCAGCTGCCATTGCAAACGGAACAGAGGAGCTTTGGTGTGGAGAGATGGGGGTAAAAACACAGAGGTAAACTTAGAAGTTCATTTTTTCATTGCTTTGAGTTTCGGTGAAGCAATGCTGAATATTGGGTAAGAATCAGTGTTTTCTTGTTTGTCCTTACCTTTTTTAAGTTGTTTAATTCTTTCAGAGTCCAACAGAGAAAAAAGTCATCATTAAAGTTTCCTGAGTGCTACATGTAATGTGAGTGCTTCAGGAATCACACACACACACACACACACACACACACACACACACACATATAGACACATACACACAGCACATAGATACAGACACACAAAGCACACACACAAGCAGTATGTGTTGACTTAACTAAATTGGTTGAAAACAGAAAGCAAGAAACTCTACTAAAACTTTGGATTCTACTAAAACATTCACGGGTTAGGGGATTTAAGACACCATATTCTTGACGTTTCTTCTTATGAAATATTAATCCTGAATAATCTCACTGAACAGCTAACTGCAGTTGAGGGAGCCTTGCCTCATTTATTGATAGCAGCACATGATAGACTCATCAAAACATCTATCAGCTCCTGTGCTCTTAGCGGGTCTCTGCACACATCCACAGAGCGTGCAGTGGCACACACTCAAGAACAGATGGCAGAGACAATTAATAAGGCGCCTCGAGTTATTTGCATATTCATTAGATAATATCAGTTATTCTTCAGCCCGAACAAAGAATTACACAAATGGCATTTGTGTTTCCTCCCATTAACACATTATTAAAAGTAAAATGTCTGTGTTAAAAACGAGGCAGAAAGTGATCCTTGGCTGCATGGCACAGTGGCATTATCCATGCAGGTTTTAACATGGTAATAAAAGCAGGCTGCCCTCCTATAATTTATTCCTGCTTTCATCAGAGAGCAGAAGAAAGCCGGAGTTCTTCGCATCCTCCTGGCTTCCTGTTCTCTTTCTCCTCACTCTGCAGATGACTGCTAGGAGAGAGGTCACAGGAAAAATAAAAGATATTCCTATCTCAACTGTTAAAAAATAACCAGAGAACTAAAGAAAGAACTGAATGACAACATTTACTTACAAATTTAAAAAAAAAAAAACAACTTTGTGCATTAGAATATATTTTTAAAGACTTTCTGGTGATTATTTTGTTGATAAAGCCAGAAGACACAGATTTCATTATTTTTCAAGCAGATAGATAACACTGCATGTTTTTATCATGCATGACATGATATTTTGAGGTACAGATACATTGTAGAATGGCAAAATCTAGCTCATTTACACTGACTTTTAGCACAACTAAAATCAAATGAGAAGTTAAAATTCAATGCAGATCACACGTTCCACTCTCAACCTGACTTCTGAAGCATTCATACGTGATCACTTTCCTGTTATACCGCAGATTACTCACTCCCCATTTGACTAATATAAAGAAGGCTGGGAGACTGCCAAAATTTGGAAATAAATAATCTATGCATTGATTAAAAAACCAAAATAAGGTATAACAATGAAAGCAAAATGAAATAGCTAAGACAATGAAAATTGTTATTTCATTGCAGGAAATGGATAGAAACAGAGGTACCACGTTCAGCAAATTAAGCCAGGCTCAGAAGGACATGGATAACATGTCTTCTGCTGTGTGTAGAAGTAGAATGGGTACCATGAGGAGGAAAAGGAAGGTCTAAAAGAATGTTGTCCTTCAGGAAAGGGTGTTCATGTGAGACCTCCATCTCCCCTCACTCACTATACTATCTGTCATGCAGTGTTCAGTTGTGTGTGGTAGTGTATTGTTTGTAATGAACCTGAAATCCAGACAGTCAGTTCATCGCTGAAGTTGAGTCACTAGGAAATCACTGAGGAGGAATGGAAAGAAGGCAACTTATTAGGAACAGAGGTGTTTTTGTGACACAATGCTGTCTCATGCCTTCAGGAATTGTGTATGTGCTCCTGGTATGGACATTCTTGTTTGAGGGAAATAGACTTTCTTTAAATGCCACCAAGAGAATGTGGTGAACAACTGTGGAGAAATCACAGCCACACCTCTCACACCTAGTGTACTACCAAAGCCAAACCTGGAACCTTGATCAATGCTTCTGAAAGAAAAACAGCAAAAGATAACACAGAGATGCATGGTATGTGAATACCACAATGTGTCTGACCCTTAAGTAGGTTTGAATGTCTTACAATGGAATAGAAATTGGCATACATAACCTGAAATAAATGGACTCAACTTTGCTAGCATATGGTTTCATAACAATCTATCCCAGATCCAATAACCACTTATGAAGTATGTAATAAAAACAAAGATCCTGAGGGTCAATAGGAATCTCTCTTGACTTCCTGGAAGGAAAATCAGATCTACCAAGAGTAAAACTGTAGGACAAGATATCCAGACAACTACAAAAAAAAAAAAAATTGGGAGTATCAAAGACTGATAACAAAGTGAGACATTCAGCCAAACTGAAACAGGGAAATGCTTTAGCAGTTACAGGAAATGCGACTGGAGACCCAAGGGGTGGTGCATTGGTGATGAGAACCCATTGGCAGAAGGTTCTGTCCCACCAGCAGCTCTGAAATAAAACACACAGAGGCTTAATATTAATTATAAATGCTTGCCGATAGCTCAGGCTTGTTACTAACTAGCTCTTACAACTTAAATTAACCCATTTCTATTAATCTATGTGCTGCCACATTGTTACAGAATATTATTTTAAGATGTGCTGCATTTGTTTATGCTGTGGAACATTTGTTTTAATGATGCAAAGATGTGTTGCATTCTTTTATGTTGCTTTTTTTTTAACTCTGTAAAGCTGTGTTACTGTGCCTGTCTAAAACACCTGATGGTCTAATAAAGAGCTGAACAGCCAATAGCAAGGCAGGAGAAATGATAGGCAGGGCTGGAAGTCAGAGAGAATATATAGAAGGAGAAATCTTGGAGAAAAAAAATAAGAGCAAGAAGGATTAAGAAGGATGATATTGGGGGCCAGCCACCCAGCCATACAGCTAGCCACAGAGTAAGAATGAAATATTACAGAAGTAAGAGAAAGGTAAAAGTCCAGAGGCAAAAAGTAAAAAATGGAATAATTTAAAGTTAAGAAAAGCTGGCTAGCAAAAAGCCAAGCCAAGGCCAGGCATTTATAATTCAGAATAAACCTCCATGTGTAATTTATTTAAGAGTTGGGTAGCAGGTCCCTCAAAAGACCAAAGACCAAAGAGCAAAAGAGCAAAAACAACCAAAACTATACCACATGGCTTTTACCTCTATCCCATTTTGTGTGTCTGACTCCTGGCTGGCGATGTGTCTGACTGCCCTTCTTCATCCCAGCATACTTAGTTTGGTTGTCCAGACTATGCTTCCTGCCTGGCTACCAGACAGTCAGTTTTTTTATTAAACCAATCCAAGTGACAAATCTTCACAGTATACAAAAGGATTATTCCACAGCAAGAACCCACATGGCTTTGGGGATTTTCAGAAAACACTAGGACATAGCAAAGGAAGAGAATAAGAAGCAGGACTGTAGAGAATGGCTGGCGTGAGACCTGTGTGAAGCAAGTGAAGTCTCAAGAGAATGTGTATTGTTTGTCACAGACATGACAAGGACCCCAATGGGAATGACAAAGCCTCCATGGGTAAGGCTCAGGTGGATGGCTAAGTCTTCTTCTGGTCTCTGTGTAAATGCTGACAGCGTATGCATAAAATTTCCACTGTATCTTTCTCTCCCTGGATCTTACATGCTGAAGACTGCTCCCCTACAGTAACTGCTCCTACCAAGCTCAACCAAATCTGCCTCTTTCATCCAGGTCTATGCCATAAGCTTAGCCTCCTTGTTTATCTGTACATAATAACCCCAACTTTCTGTTGAGTTGTATCCAATATCCTCACCTCCCTCTTCAACTTTATATGACAAACATGCTAAGCTCCTCTGTATCTGAGTCTGTGGCTGTCATGTCTTCATTTCCTCATTGTTCCTAGCTAGGGTTCTGGGACCCAAGCTGTGCAAAAATGCAGCAAAGTGGCACCAAAACAGAGACCAGGACAGTGGACACCGAACAACAGGGAACTCACAGTGGTCAGCAAGGTGAGTCCCATGGCTGCTAATTAGGGAGGCAAATTGCTCATTCCTCATCAACTGCTTGTTTACAGAAAACAAGCATCAGGTGTGCTTACAACAAATGCTTAAGGAACTTCTTAAGGAACATCACCTCACAGTGATGCTAACAGATTTTACAAATGCACCATCAATGGCCCTTAACATCTGCCCATGCTCCTGAAACAGGTCATGAAGACCAACCTCATCCCTCACATAGCCACTTGGCCTGTGATTAGTACCAAAATTGTTGCTAAGGAGATCGCAATAAATAACATGCCTCAGCCGGGCATGGTGGTGTACTCATCTGTAATCCCAGCATGCAGGAGGCTGAGGCAGGAGGATCTCATGTTGGAGACCAGCAGGGCTACATGCATAACATACTTCAGGCTGGCTTGGACTACGCAGGCAGAACCTGTTTCACAAAAGAAAACAAGACACTGTGCCTTCTTCTTAAGAATAAACTTTGAAAATAGTTTTAAATTACTTTATACTAAAAAGCTTGAGTAGATTCAGAATCTATTTCAGCCTCACTGAGAAAATTCAAGATCATGTTTGTCAATAGAAATCAATTATAGGATTTGGATTACTGTAAATATTTTCATGTGTTTTATCAGCTTGTGAAGATAAATATTTACATCCACATGACTGCTGAGAGTTAGAGGAGATAATTAAGCATTTGTCAGGAGTCAAGCATGGCCATTTCAAGCACAAAATCTCATGTAAACACCCAAGCTCAAACTTCTCATTAAATGTGTTGAAAGTATTTTCTCTGAAAGTTTTACAAACAAGTGGGATGTGTGGAAGTTTGATTGAGAATGGCTCCCATAGGCTCATATATTTGAATGCTTAGTCTCTAGTTAATGCAACTATTTGGGAAGGATTAGGAGGTGTGTCACTGCAGTTGGGCTTTGGAGTTTCAAAAGCCCACACCATGCCCAGTTGGTACTGTCCATCTGGTGATTGAGGATATGAGCTCTCAGCTACTACTCTAGTGCCTGCTGCCATGTTTTCCATCATAGTGGTCATGGACTCACCCTCTAAAACCGTAAGCCCTAAACTCTTCCTTCTGTAAGTTTCTCTGGCCATGGTAGCTCTTTACAGCAACAGAAAACTAACCAAGGTGTAAATCTAATATTTAAATGCTGGGATATCTTTCTATACCTGAATTTAAAGAATTTTTGCTTATTCTCAATGCCTATCACTGAAAAGAAAAAGTTTCAAACAGATAACAATGTAACCAAAAGAATATTTCTGTGAATTTATATATATATATGTATATATAATTTCTCCCAAGATAAATATACTTTTTCAGCTGCATAGTTAAAATCCACTTTAGCAAATCATACTATAAAACATTCATTCCAATCACAGCCCATCTCTGTCTCATTTTATTTCATAAAATGTTTAATAATTTTGACCCCCTACTAAGATAAAGTCTCATCCCGGGTCATAGGCCAATTGCACTTTTGGAGGTTTTAATCTTTCTGCTACATTACACACACAAGAAGAGTTTGGGCACGGTGTCTCATGGACTATGAACTAAATGATCAATTTGAAAAGCTAATCTTATTTATTAATTTCTAAAACCTTATCAGTATTGTCCCACAAGCAAGTGCATATGAATATATGAATATTCAGAAAACAATAATGTGTATGTGGGTCATTCTTCTCACCACAGGAGAAATTTCAAATCACATTGCATAACTAAAAGCCAGGATATGCTTTTAACAGGCTACTCAAAGCACAAGCTGGTAACCCTAAATTCTGGACATTTTAAATATCAATGATTTCCTAATTTAATGAGTTAGCTGCCTTCAGGTGCTTTGTGCTGAGACGTTCACTTCTATTGGAAAATGCTAATCATACTTTTATTCACAGAAAATCCACTGATTGGTATAGAAACCAAACTTGCTTATAACAAACGGATTACAGAGAAAACATAGCCTCCCAACTGAAGAGAGTAATGTGAACAGCACAAAAGATACACTGCGTGGGTAAAAATATGCTGAAATTAATGTTTTTGTTTTTCCAATCTATGGTTATACAAAACCAACCTAAATTTGAGTGGTTTCAAAAAGCAGTTCCTGGGGTCTGGTGAGACAGCTCAGTTGTTCAGAGCACTTGCTGTTCCTCAGGTTCAGTTCTCAGTTCAACATGGTGGCTCATAACTGTCTGTAACTCCAGTTCCAGAGGATCTGATGCCCTCTTCCGACCTCCACACTGGTAGTGCACAGATATACAAGGAGGCAAAACACTTACACACTACAATAAATATAATTAAAAAAAAAAAAAAAAGAAATTTCCGGTCACCAGTCCGTTGGAGGGTCCTGCTGGCTATAGGTGGAGCAGGCTTTACTCATCTTTATAGATATATCTCTGCCCAGTGGCCGGAGATGGCCAGCTAGGTTCCGAGACATTTGCCTCCTGTGTGATGGTCACAGGCAGTAATCCAGCTAGGGGTGAGGTGAGACGTCAGTCAAGGAGCCCCTGATAACTCAGGCTTTGTCTGTCGGCCTCCCCGGGGCTAAAATTAGAGGCATGCACCACCACACCCAGCTCATTTTTTTTTATTTTTATATGTAGCTGTCTATACCTATAGCATGTGTGTGGATGTTGCTTGCGTGAGTGATGACTTTCAAACACACCTAAACTCTAGAGAAGTGTGATTAAAATGTTAAGTGAAGGGAGGTGACAACACATGATACAACAGTTCTGTTAGAATAAAATTTGCTTGGGGACAGGCATGGGTGCAGGTTTTGTCTTAGTTAGGGTCAATTGTTGCTGTGATGAAACACCATGACCAAAGGCAACTTGGAGAGGAAAGGGATTACAGTCCCATCTGTAGTCCATCACTGAGAAAATCCAGAGCAGGAACTGAAACAGGGTGAAAACTGGAGGCAGCTGGTGCAGAGGCCATGGAAAGGTGTCACTGGCTTGTTCCCTATGACTTTTTCAGCCTGTTTTCCTATAGAACCCAGGACCACCAGCCCAGAGAGGGCACCACCCACAATGGCCTGGGCCCCTCCTATCAATCACTAATTAAGAAAATGCTCTACGGGCTTAGCTATGGCTCAATCTTGTGGACAAATTTGCTCAACTGAGGCTCTCTCCTCTCAGATGACTCTAACCTATGTCAGTTGACAAAAAAAATTAGCCACCACACCTGTCCCCTTGTCAGCCTGACACAAAACACTTTTGAAGACATGACCTTTCTTTTTTGGAAGGGTTCATACCCAAGATCTCAGATTAATAAATACCACAAATATAAAACACATTAAAAACTCAAAAGCCCCACAGTCTTTGCTAATTCAAACACTTTAAAAGTTCAATCTCTGAACTTTCAAATCCAAAGTCTCTTTTAATCCAAAAATCTCTTTTAAAAAATTCTAAATATCTCAACTGTGGGCTCCTACAAAGTAAAAAATAAGCTAAATATTTTCTTACTTCAAGAGGGAAGAGCCAGGGCACAGTCACAATCTGAACAAAGTGAAACCACTCAAGCACAGTGTAAATAATTAAATGCCCAGTATCTGGGATTCACTCACCAACTCCTGGGCTCCTCCAAGGGGCTTAGGTCACTTCTCCAGCCCTGTCCTCTGCAGAAACAGCTCTTGCTGTTTCCACTCCATACCTTCTGCTGTTCTTGGTGGTCATCCAAGCATCTCCAAAATGCTGGGGTCTTTTGCTGCAACTTGGCTGCCCTTTTACCAATAGCCTCTCATAGGCTCTCTTCATGGTGGCAAGTCTCAACTTCCCTGCATGACCCCTTCAATCCTGGGGCTTCATCTGCTACTGAGGCTGCACCTTCACCAATGGCCTCTTCTGGCCTCTCACAGTAGCCAAGCCTCAGCTGCTCTCCAAGACCCCTTCATGTCTTCAAAACCAGAACCACCTGGGTGACTCTTGCACTACCAAGTTCTGTTGCCAATAGGAGGTACAACCTTGGCCACTTCTGGAACACAGCTTCTGTGTGCTGACCCTGAGGAAACATTTCCCAGAAGACCTTACCTTAATGATGCTAGTCTCTTCTTAATCACAGATTATTCTTAACAAAGATTTTTCTTTGGTGGTTCTAGTCTCTTGTTGATATTAATCACAGCCAATTCTTCAGCTCCAACTGGCCAAACACCATAAATTCTTTAAACAAATGGTCTGGTAGGATCTTGGTTTCCCTCTGAAACTTCACAAGCCAGGCCTCCGTCATCTGCACTGCTTTCAACACTCTTATCTTCAAGGCTACTAAGAGCAGCCCACTGAGCTCCCAACACTCAATGGCTCTTCTAGCCAAACGTTCCGAAGTCCTTCCACAATCCTCACCCCACCCCCACCCCCCAAAAAAAACACATGGTCAGGTCTGCCACAACAATACCCCACCATCATAGTACCAACTTGTCTTAGGATTTCCATTGCTGTGACGAAACACTATGATCAAAGCAACTTTAGGAGGACAGGGTTTATTTGGCTTACACTCTCAGATCACTGTTTATCACCAAAGGAAGTCAGAACAAACAGGGCAGGAACCTGGAGGCAGAAGCTGATGCAGAGGCCATGGAGGGATGCTGCTCACTGGCTTGCTCCCCATGGCTTGCTCAGCCTGTTTTCTTATAGAACCCAGGACCACCAGCCCAGGGGTGGCACTACCCACAGTGGGTTGGCACCTCCTACATCAGTCACTAATTAAGAAAATTCCTACGGGTTTGCCTACAGTCCAGTCTTATGGAAGCATTTTCTCAATTATGATTCCCTCCCTTCAGATGACTCTAGCCTCTTTCAAATTGACAGAAAATTAGCCAACACAGTGTCCATATTGATATATTTATAACAGTTTACACACATATTGATCATGCACTTTCCAACTGGTAATAGTGGCAAAATGCCACTATATTTAGAGGGCTTTGGATTTAAAAGAGCTTTGTATCGGAGCTGGAGAAATGTCTCGGAAGTTAAGAGCATACACTGCTCTTCTGGGGACCCACAACCCACGGGCAGTTCACAACCACCTAAACCTCCAGCTCCAGGGGATTCGATGCCCTCTTCTGACCTCCTTGAGCACCTGCACACAAGTGCACATACCCCACACGAACATACACATAATTGAGACTCAACCTTTATAACAAGAGCGTTTTACCAATTCTATTGTTTCAATGACTATCATCACTACAGTAACTATAGTAGCAATTGCATTTTGTAGTTATTTAAATTCATGATGGAATATTTTAGAAGTCAGTCTGAAATGTGCCGTAGGGTACTGCTCAGTGGCTTCTCATGTTGCTGTGACCAAATATCTGACAGGATGCCATTTGAGAGACACAGGGCTTATTTTGACTCACACACTGAGGGTACGGTCATCATGACAGGGACGGCACAGTGGAGGTGAAGTGGTCTGTAAAGACTGCCTTCTATCTCCAGCAGGGCTCTTGTCTGACCCTCCTCCAAGAACAGAGTAGACAGACAGCAGAGATACAAAGGGAAGTACTTGTTCAGCAGCTCAGGATTAACGACCTTCAAATGGGATGAAAACATCCTCAGACAGACTGCTATACAGGATTTAAAGGAAACTGGTTTGAACTCTCAGAAGAGGAGAACCCTAGCTGAGAGCTGTCATAGCCCTGAGAACTATTTACAGCTCGAAAGCTCTTGGGAGGCTTTGAGGGTTTGGGTGTATGTACCAGCCGAGAGCACTCAGGATGCAAAGTTCGAATGAGCAAAAAGGGAGGCATTAATGCACATGTTGGGGGGCAACAAGTTATGCCAATTAACCCAATTGTGGAAGTCAGTAAGTGTTGAGCACATGGAACTGGCACCTGTACACCTCACATATAGTCTATCCTTTTTTTTTTTTTTTTTTTTTTTTTTTGGTTTTACAAGACCAGGTTTCTCTGTGTAGCTTTGTGCCTTTCCTGGATCTCGCTCTGGCTGGCCTTGAACTCACAAAGATCTGCCTGCCTTTTCCTCCCGAGTGCTGGGATTAAAGGCGTGCACCATTCTATCCTTATTTAACAATGACACGATTTCAGAGGATTAAAAAAAAAAGAAAAATCAAGTCGTGGATACTGAAAGATGTGCAGACCTCCGAAGATTTATTGGAAATTAAAACATCATAACAAAATCAAAATTCAACACATGAAAAAAAAAATAGCCAATTAATTCCAAAGACAGCAAAGAAGAAATGTGTAAGAAAGTCGATGTTACCGTAGATCTCTGCTTGTCAGCGGAGAATGCCCAACCCGGAAGCCAGAAGCTAAACAACAGACACTGATAAAGCTAAAGAGATGTGGTGAGAGAGACCCATGATGACGGGGTGAAGAGGGGCAGAGTGTGGGTGTAACCAAGTGAGTTTCTCACATCCATGGCAGAAACTCAAAAAGGATGGCCCAAAGCGGGTGGGCTGAGAAAATCCAGGACAGCCAATGTTATCCAGACCTGTGATGCTAATTTAGAAAAAAAGAAATGGTCAGAAGAGCACAGGCAGTAACCAGGACGGCGGTGTGTGCCAGTCCTGGTTCTTCCACACCATACCTGTCCACCTCCACTACTAAGACGATGCCCCGTCAGAGCTTCCCTGCGGCTGCATGGAGGAGAGCTGAAAGCGCTCTCCTCTGGGTACCGCACACCCACCCCAGGTCCCGTGGCTCAGGGCAACATCAGGATGCTGTCCCTAAATCAGCTCCTCTGTAGGCAGTGCCTTCAGGCCTCTTATCCTCCTGAGCACTGTGTGAGTGTGACATGCTAAGCATGAATGCTAAGCAAGCCCTTCTGTTCAGAAACTCTGAAATGGTTTCTCTTAGAAAGCAATGTCTGTGGGTGGTGATTGCACTTAAAATCAAGTCTTCCTTTCCCAGTTGAAGCTGTGGGCATGAGAAAATGGAGCATTTTCAATAGAATGATCTACAGAACTTAATGTCCAGTGCTTGCTCCAGAAGAGCAATGATGGAAGCTCCTTAGTCAGCTGACCCACAGTGACAGCAGTGTGGACGCCTGTTATGCTGTGGTGAGGGGGACAGCTGACCCCCACATTTCCTCCCTGGTTAGTCATGAGAGAACCCCCAGCTGTCCCAATGGTGGGCCACCACTCAGGTGTGGAACCTCACAGCCTGCTCATCAGTACATTGTACATTAGTCCATTAATCCATTAGTACATTGCAGTAGTCGTAGGAACAGCCAGAGAAATGACCTCAGCCAAGGGCTTAAGAACACAAAGCTACTGAGAAATATGGCAAGCCCTGGGACAGAACACAGGCATTAAAAACCACTAAGCAGCTGGGCATCACTCAGGAGGCAGAGCCAGGCGGATCTCTGTGAGTTCCAGGCCAGCCTGGTCTACAGAGTGAGTTCCAGGACAGACTCCAAAGCTACACAGAGAAACCCTGTCTCAAGAAAAAAAAAAAAAAAATACCAAGCATGATTAAATAAGTCCTGGGCTTCAGTTACCAATAGTTACTCTGGCTCCATTAACTGCATCATACCAACACATTAAGATATGAAAAGTAAGAGAAACTGGGTGTGTGGAAACAGTGGTCCCTCTTATTGTGTATGTTTCTGTAAATTTTAAGGCATCCTAACTAGGGATGTGGCCCAGGTGGAGCATTTGCGTAGCATCCCTAAGGAGCTGGGTTTAATCCCCAGTGCGTGTATATATAACCGTGTGTGTCTTCTAAATATATATTTATATGTACACAAGCATATATTCATATATTTACATACAATTCTAAACATTCACTAAGATATTTTTTTTCATTCAAATTTCTCATGAAAGAAAATTTCAGGGTATGTATTTATGACTAATTTCAGTATAAATGTTGGCAAATTAATAATAATATATATTCCTAATACCATGAGTTAAATATAAATACAAGTAAGCCTCATCTTCAAATGAAAATCTGAAGTCCTATGATGACTGGGAATTTAGCAAAGTTTTGAACATCGTGTATTACTTCTTTAATGTGTATGCTATTTCTCATCTCCACAAATATTGATTAAGCCCTGAAAAAAATTATATTCACACATATTTTCAACTTTTACTGGCTCTGTTCAAAATATAATAATTTAAATATTTCTCCAGGAAATCAAGTTTTCAGCATAAAAACATAGCAAAAGAATCATATGTCTCAAAGGTATATCTCATATATGCATTTTTATATTCCTTTGAGAAATGAAATGATGTGTCAACTTTAATTTGACAATAAATACTATACTGTCTACCCTTCCAGATTTGTGTTTAGGAAACAGCCAGATACTCAGGGAGCCTTTGACACCCACCCTGACTGCAGGGTCTGGGTCTCATCTCCAAACAGCTTTACTCAAACCTTGTGTCTGAGCTGACTGTTCTGCCTTTGGAGAGTAAGGGGTCACACATGTTCCTGCCATTGTCTGAGCATCTGTTACAAGTGAGAGGCTCTGTGTAAAGCAATGTAAGGATGCCCACAGGGGTGTGCCTACCACCTGAATTAATATGTGTAGGTGCACATGTGTGTATACTTGCCTATGCAAGTAGGAGGTAGAGGTCAGCTTCAGGGGTCATTCCTTAGAACGCCATACACCTTGCTCAAGTTTTAAGAAGCTGGAGAAATAAACGGTTCAGCAGCTAAAAGCACTGGTTGCTCTAAGAGGGGGCCAGCACCCATGTTAGATGGCTCACAAGATCCATAACTCCAGCCTCAGGGGACCTGATGCCTTCTTCTGGCCTCCACAAATACCTATATATATATCACACACACACACACACACACACACACACACACACACACACACACACAAGGGAGGATACACACAAGTAAAAACTTTTTAAAATTTTAATTATTTTAAGCTCACATGTGTTTGGTAACAAAAGTGTTGGGCTTTTTTTTTTTTTTAAGATTCTTTTAAAAACCTGAAACAAAGATTTCCTCACAAGTTAATCTAGTGTTCTGATGGGTAAAGTGTGATGTTAAAAGTGAAGCCACCATGGGCTGAGAGATGCTCAGAGTTAAGAGCACCGACTGCTCTTCAGAGTCCTGAGTTCAATTCAGCAACACATGTGTCACAACATCTGTAATAATCTGCACCTCTCTGTATAATAATAAATAAATAAATAAATAAATAAATAAATAAATAAATAAATAAATCAAAAAAAAAAGTGAAGCCACCTCAAGGGGAAGCCATGGTCACTTCCTAGGTGTTGGAATAAGCGCATGATGCCTCCTCAAAGAAAAATGATCACTGGAGTCAGAATTTGGGGGGGAGAAGAAAAGAGGTTTCTGGGGTTCCATCCATCTCAAGTAGATGACGCAAGACATAAAAATGCAGCAAAATTACAGACTCTGAGTTTGTGAGAAACAAAAATGATGTAACATTAGCAGGTGTTCGTGCATGGGTCTCCACTGTGAGCAAATGTCCTTGCCCTTCTTCCTGAGACAGAGTGAGGAATAGCACGCACTGGGAACATGCCAGGAAGAGGGATGGGGACTCTGCAGGTGAGGGGATGGACAGGGTGACAGCCATGGTGGTCCAGACTGAAGTGGGATAGCAGACAGCAACACAGGAAAATGAACGTGTCTGGGGATACATGTTCAGGATCTTCTTCGGATTGTCAAAAGCTGAGAATCCATTAGAAAAATAAAAGTTTTTTTGTTGTTGTTGTTTGGTTGTTTTGTTTTTTTGTTTGTTTGTTTGTTTGTTTTGTTTTTTTTTAATGCTGACATGCATCTCCGAGGTTTTCATTGCAAAGAAGCCGAGGAGGAGAACCCTCTCTATATTCACTGCTTGCAGACAATGCCCCTTACTTGGAATAGGTTTTGTTGGCAGGAGTGGAGCATGATGGGAAGAAGGGGCTGGAAATAGGAACCACTGCCTCTGACTCCTGGACACCATTAAAACCTACGAAATGAGTTCTACTTTGTATCATGAATAATGAATTTGTAACAGCGCTGATGGCATTTGTGAATGGCCTTAGCAAGTTTTGTCAAACTAGTATCTATTCTCATCATGGGAAAAAAACATCACAAGAAATTGGCTTAAAGAAATCATATACATAGCAGGAAGAATGCATCGTTGATCGTTTGAATGGAAATTCCAGGTTTTCACAGCTGCAGAAAATGACAAGTGTTTCCAATGATTTAGTAGAAAGGTGTGGCAAACTAATATAAAGCTACCAAAACAGACAGAAAACCACTGGAAAGGGTTTTAAGTGGTATGTAAACACTAAATATTTTATCATGAGGCATTGCAATGGCACAAAGAAGCCCAGAGTTTTGTTTGTTTGTACCTCTGTCAGGGATGGCTCTCAGTGTACTTGATGTACACTCTTTACCTTGTTTAGTCTCGTCAAGGAAGGCTGGCTTCCTTGGGGTGGCTATGTGTCCACCGTAACACACACAGAGATGCCACCTAGCACGATCCTGTGGGTGGAATCCCTGTGGGCACGTGAGAGTCGGCCTCAGGGGCAGGGTTCTCCACTCTCTTTCTCCTTGTGTGGAAGTAGACAGGATGCTGCAGGTGACCGAGGCGCCAAAGAAAGGGTGAAGCCAGCCAGGTCCCTCCCTAACCTCTGGAGCTCACACTGCAGTCATCAGACTAAGCCTGTCCATTGGCTCCTTTAACCCTTGTTCAGGATCCCTGGAGGCTTGATGCCTCCCTCCCTCTGTGGTGTGATAGGGGAGGCTTGAGGCCTCCAGGGTGTGATGTGGGAGCTGGGATGCATTGTTGGGCGCCAGTTACAGCCTTCGGCTTACCTGTTCATGGGGAGAAGCCACTGGTGGAGTAACAGCTTCAAGTATTTGGAGGTTTGGGTCTATTTTCCTAAATTTTGGTCCTGAATCACTAATTTGTCCTTTCACCTAAAATTATTTATGCTATACAAAAATTGGCAGATGATTTAACCTTAGAATTCGTGAAATTAGAAAGGTCAGTATGAAATGGTAAGGTCTTCCAAGGATACCAGCACTGGTTCAAGTTTTTAAACTCATCAGGGGCTGGAGAGAGAGCTCAGTCAGTAGGGTGCTTATTATTATGAAAACATGAGATCCTGATTTCAGAGCCCACATAAAAAAGCTGCATAATATGGTTCCTACTTGTAATCTCAGCTCAGAGACAGTATAGCAGGTTAAGGCAGAGACAGGAGCCAAAGCTTTCTGGCCAGCAGTCTGAACTAATTGGTAAGGCCCAGGTCCCAGCAAGCAACCCCGTCTCAAAAACAAGGAGGATGGTTCCTGAGGAATGACACCCAAATTTGACCAGTGGCCTACACATACATATGTGTACATATGTGCATACATGCATATGTACCTACAAATACATGCATGCACACACATATACATAGACAATGATATGCATATATAAAAACATCCAATGAAACCCATTATTTTATACAGATAAAAATAATGATAAAAATAGAGAGCTAATAAATGACCTACTGTTTTAGTTAAAGTTTCTGTAACTATAATAAAACACCAGGATGAAAAGCAACTTGAGGAGGAAAGGACTTAGAGTTTATTTCTTCTTATAGCATGCAGTCCATCATCCAGGGCAGTCAATGCAGGAACCTGGAGGCAGGAGCTGATGCAGAGGTCATGGAGAGGTGCTGCTTACTGGCTTGCTCTACATGGCTTACTCAGCCTGCTTTCTTTCTTTTTGGGGGGAAGGGGGTGTTTCGAGACAGGGTTTCTCTGCATAGCATGGAGGCATAGCTAGGCAGATCTCTGTGAGTTCAAGGCCAGCCTGGTCTACAGAGTGAGATCCAGGACAGACACCAAAACTACACAGAGAAACCCTGTCTCGAAAAACCAAAATAAATAGATAGGTAGATAGAGTATCAGCATTTTAATTAGACTATTTATTATCCAGTTGATTAGTGAAGTCATTGCAGATTTTGATTAAGTTGAGAGACAGGGATGGAGACTCAACATGTAGTGAGATAGTCCCAAGTTCATCAGACTATGTGAATTTTAATCTTATTGACAAAGTTTGATGGTCAAGAACTGTGTTTAGAATGTCTATACTGGGTGTTTAAGGAAGAACATGAAGGATCCTATCTCACTCACATTTTCCTATTCTTCTGACACAATAATTTCATGCTAAATTGATTATTTTGAGAAACTTTCATTTTGTTAGAAAATCACAGAAATATACAAAATTCATACATCTAAATCAGTGGTTCTCAACCTCCCTAATGCTGCAACCCTTTAATATAGTCGCTCATGGTGCAGTGACCCCCAACCATAAAATTATTTTGTTGCTACTTCATAACTATAATTTTGCTACTGTTATGAATCATATTGCAAATATCTGATATGCAGGATATCTGATATGTGACCCACAGGTTGAGAAACATTGATCTAAATAATCGTGGGGGTTGTAGGCCCACCTCTGAGAGTCCCAAGTTCCTGAGTCCTGTAAGGGGCATTTTTTTTAGCACCAGGGAAAGCAAAGTTTGCTTTGACACAAGCCCCTGCGAAGGAATTTCAGCAGGACAATGCTTTGTCTCTTTGACTGACAGGTTTGGGCTGCCTGTGGCCGTCTGCTTGCACACATTTACCTTGTTTACATTACAAGAAAGCAAGCAGCCGCACATGTTTCTGCGGAGACATCAATAGTGTCTGCCTTTTCTGGCATGTCACCCTCAAAGGCATCTTCGTGAAGATGGGCATGTAGCCACAGGAACCTGAGTGGCTGAGAGGAGGAGAAATTGGAAGGGGGCCCTGATAGGGTTTAGTTGGGCTTCTGTCTGTCTCTGTGGCCTTGAATACAATTGGCGAGATGCTAACTGTGGCATGGACCCCCTAAAGTTCTAGTCCATTTTAAGTTGTATCAGAACACTACAGAGCAAAGATCTTTTGGGAAACCCAACTTGGAGGAATTGGCCATGAGTGGTAGGCCTGTACCAAGCTGCTCTGGATACAAACCTCTTCCTTGGGGCTAGTTCATACACACACCCAGGACACTGCTTGGAAAACCACCTTCCTTGCTCCACCCCCGCCATGCCCTGGCATGACAGGAGAAGGAGGGATGGCATCCTTTCTGCACACCTACCTGAAAACCCGTCATAGAAATACTTCCCATCTGCTTTAGCTGAAGTCTGATCAGTGAAGTCAGAACTGGCAGAGAACTCCTTCAGCTGGAGGAGACGAAAGTCCCTGCCTTGGGACATGAAGCTGCAGTGTAGAAAAGCAGGACCTGAGAGGACCCTCCTGTGACAAGGCTCTGTCCTGCCTCACCTGTGCACTCCCAAACTTGGGTTCTACCTGCATGCCTCTCTTGAGGCAATCCTGGTGAAGCCAACACACTCATCATCAGAAGAGCTCCATGTCGATGCGACAGATCAAAATGACCTTACAGATATCTGGAATATTCAAATCCAATTGAAATGGAATATAACTTCATCTGAGCAGCACAAGAAACCATTTCTAATTGTGGAATACATTCTTAGGTCACAAAGCAAGTCTTAGTAAATACAAATGAATCAAAATCACTTTATATATCTTATCCAAATGTAGAGGAATGAAACTACAGATCAATAACAAGAGAAACTACAAATACTTGGAGGCTGCTGAGAAAAAGTTATGAATGAAGAAAACATGGAAGAAATTTTAAAATCCCCAAGAAGGTAATGAGAATGAAGCACATCTTTGCCAGAATCCTTTGAATACAGTAGAGGCGGCTGTAAAATTTGTAGCATGGGTGCTTATATTAAAAATCATATCATACTGGAGAGATGGCTCAGAGGTTAAGAGCACTGGCTGCTCTTTGGAGACCTAGGTTGGGTTCCCAGCACCCACATGTTGTCTCACAACCCTCTGTAGCTCCAGTTCTAGAGGATCCAAAACCTTCCTCCAACCTCCAAGGCCCCAGGCACACACACAGTGTACAGGCATACATGTAGGCAAACATTTATACATATAAAATTAAAGCAAATAAATGAAATTAATAAATCTCTTTAAATCACATCAAATGGAAATTAAAACTTCTTCAATATTTTACCTTATCTCAGTCAGAATGGCTAAGATTAAAAAGCATAATAGATGACTACAAATGCTGATATAGACTGATATGGGGGAAAGGGGAACATTGATTACTATTAATGAGAATACAAACTGGTACAGCCACTATGGAAACCAGTATGGAAGTTCTCCCGAGAAGCTAGAAACAGATCTACCACAAGATCCAGCTATACCAATTGTGGGGCGTTTACCCACCACCCCCACACTTCCCCAAAGTTTTCTTGAGTGCGAGCAGCAGGAAATATTAGAAAGAAGGATTTATAGCGGAGAATCTTGTGGAGATAAACAGATAGAAAATAAAGGATAGCCTCGAGAGGGTCTGGAACCTATTCCAATGGGCCCCGACTGTCTCTGGCCCAGGGTTTTTATAGAGACGCCAAGGGTGGAGCAAAAGACTTCCTCCCCCAGCACAGCCAAGCGCAGACCATCTCAGACACCTGCACTCAGGCCCGTGGTCCTGATCATCCTCTATTCGGACCTGCTGGGTAAAGCCACGAGGAACCCGAAAACGGGCTCCCACAACCAATCTTGTATATAATTCCAGTTCTAGAGGATCCAAAACCTTCTTCTAACCTCCAGGACCCCAGGCACAGATACAGTGCACAGACATACATGTAGGCAAACACTCATACATATTAAATAAAAGTAAATAAGATAAATAAATCTCCCCAAGGACTCCATATCCCACTACAGAGATACTCGCTCTTCTGTGTTTATTTATGCTTTGTTTACAGTTGCTAGGAAATGGAAATGACTTAGATGTCCATCAATAGAAAAATGGATAGTGAAAATATAGTATACTCACACAATGGGATATTACTCAGCTGTTTTAGAAAAAAATGGAATTGTGAGATTCACAAGTAAATGAATGGAGCTGGAAACAGTTATCCTGAGTAAGGACACCCAGACACAGAAAGATGAAGGTGATATGGTTTCTCTCATTTGTGGATGCTAATTTTGAATCATCGGATTTGTGTGTTTCACTGGAGATATCCATAGGATCACAAAATTAGTAAGTAACCATGTGGGGGTGCTTTCGAGAGAGGGGAGATAGAATACAGTAATACAAAGGTGAGATGGGTTATCATGGAATAGGAAAAGTTCAATTGGGTGGAGAATGGGAGAGTAGGTGGCAGGGAGACCATGGGGTAGGGGTTAACTAACACTAAACACCTTTTGTAAAAGTCATTTAAAAACCTATTACTGTAAATGCTTCCCAAAATACATACACATACGGATATAAAAAGTGTTTAAACTGAGTTGTCCTATAATGAGATGACAAGGCCCCTTTAGACAACAGAGGCTAACAAATAGAAAGCCCATTGCTGGGAATGGGTTACCTTTTGGGAATGGTTGGCCTTTGTTGTGGGGAGATCCCACAGACAACCCAAATATTACAGACAGTTGCCAGTGCTGGTCTCCCTCGAGAAATTGAAGGTAAGGCTTTATTGCTGAAGACAATGCATACCTGAGTATTAGAACATGAAGGAATCAGGCTGGCACTAATTTGGAAGGACCATCACTTCTGGATACCTTTTGTAGTACTGAAAGGTGCTAGGCACATGACTAGAGTAAAATTATTATTATTATTATTATTATTATTATTATTATTATTATAAATATGTTTTACCCAGCTGTGAATTTTGCAGGCTACAATAATTACCATCCTGGAGAGATGTGCCCACTGGTCAATAGTGGCACAAACATCATGGAAGTAACCAGTGTTTTTATGATTAGATTTAAGGCCTGACTCAGAAGAAGGAATCCATACCTGGCTCCATTATCAAGACTAAGAACTGTGGCTAGTTGGCCATACACCACAGAGAAGGATCTACTACTACTATTCTGCTAAATAGACATAGTGTTGAAATGACTTCTAATAACTTATCTATATATCCATAGTTTATGATATATCTCAAGTCACATCAAAGAAGTTTCTTTTTTTCAGTAGACATAAGTTAACACAGAAACCCACAACTAGTCAAGGTGCAGAGAATAAAAGACTGCAGAATTCTCAGCCTTACATGGGATGGCCATATTATACCCCTTCCTACCATGTTCAGAGATCACTTAGAAGACGGGCCAGAAAGAGTATAAGAACCAGAGGTGGGCACAGCAGAGAAGCTAGCACAGTAGTTGAGACAACATGCACAAGACACAGGCAAGATGGAGTTCGACGATGTCTCAGCACTGAGTGGGGAAGTTTTCAGGAAACCCCACCCCTAGCTAAGGATCTGTTGGCGACTGAGAGCTGCTGAGAGCAAAGTTAGGTCTTTTTTAAGGGTGTGGCTCCTGTTGAGTCCATCAGAGTTGGGGTTAGGGATGAATATGACAAAATACAATGTAGGAGATTCTCAAAGAATAAATAAAAACATTTTAAGTCAGAAAAATTCCAAATAACTTAATGATGCACCACAATATCTTTAAAAATACAAGAACAAGACAAACCCCAGAACAGTGGGTGACAAGGAGAAATAAAATTCAGAAATGAATGACAGGAGACTGAGGGAGCATCGTGGGCAATAAATCAGACAAGTGTTAGCTCCTTGAAAAGATAAACAACATTAAAAACCCCTACAGAAACTGACTAAAAGGAAGAGAGAGAAAACCCCAACTGATCAAATTATAGATAAAAGGGGATGCAACAACATATCCCAAAGAAATTCAGAAAGTCATTAGGGAAGACTTTGCAAGTTTATATTCCAAAGAAAGATTGGGAAATCTAAAAGAAATAAACCAAGTCTAGATATGTAGGACTTACCAAGATTAGAACAATGTCTATCAAAGCAAAAAGACTGAAGCAGTTGTGAAAAGTCTCCCCACCAAGAAAGACCGGGACCAGGTACACTCACTGTTAAGTTCTACCAAACCGTTCAGGAATAGCCAGTACCAAGCCTCGTCCACTGGCTTCCTGTCAGGTATTGGATCTTAGCGATGAGCTAAACAGCCAACAGTGTAGCTTAATCCTGAGTACAGGACCCTGATCTGGCCACATGTACCTGAATAGTCTCTGGCAAGCTCCAAGGGCAAGGGGTCTTCTCAGGTACGTGCTACATACAGGGGCTCCCACAGCTAGGGAGCTAGTGGAGATCGCAGGAAAAAAAATACTTTTTAAGCTAGTGGTGATAGATATTGCAATAAAAACAGAACTGAGAAATTCATTACCAGGTCTCCCGCAGGCAGTGCTGAAGCTGGAGCGGTCATCTAAGCAACTCACTTCACTTTGATAGAATCAGATTTTTAAAAAAAAAAAATCAATTTCCCAGCATGAATCCGAGCTTCTTTCGAGCTATCTAGTTAAAATATTTATCTTAAAGTAACAAGGTATCAAATAATTTTACATTGCTGATTATAGAAATGCCCCTAATCTTGATGGGCTCAGAAGTAATTCAGGCACGGTGTGCTGGGATGTGTATTGCAGATAAAACCCATCTATTTATTTCAGATGGTACAGATATTGGCTACAGCAGTATTTTCAGAACCCTGGAGATGAGGTATCTGCAATGTTGTGTGCAGAATGCAAATGGCTTCACCGCTGCTGAAGTCCCAGGCATCAGGGAAATAGCCCTTGCTGGCATTCTGAGCTGACCAGTGCTCAGTGTCTTGTGGGTTTTGTTTGGTTGGTTTGATTTGGTTTTTCTTCTGGGTGAGAGACAGTAGAATTGGATGTAGAATTCTTGAATTACTGTCATCAGCTAAATTCAATTTGGTTCTAAATAAGAAGCAAGCCAACAAAACATGGACACTAAAGATTATTTCAAGGCTGAAGATGATTTTTCTATACTAAAACATGAAGTATTTATAATTCTATATTGAGTGGAGATAGACACAGAACAAGGTATGCTGGAATAGTGCAGTGTATAAATAAGGAAAATAAGAATAAATGCAAGCCCAGGCTTCAGCTTTGGGAAGGGACAGGAAGGAGGTCATGTGGGAGCTTTCCTCATTGCTCTACTCCACGGCCCTTGTGTGGTACTTCCAATACAAGCTGTAGTTGGCCTGTTTGGACCACTGGACCAGTGGAGCATCCCTAGGAAGTATTCCTACCCTCAGTGACTAGTCAGAGTCACAACAGTACACACAACTACTAAGCTCAAATGTGGTGCTCCTAAACCAACCTCTTCAGAACCAGTACCCAAAATGTGAATAGCCATGTCTGTGCAAAAGCCCCAGAAGAAGTTAGGACATGTAGAGAGACATAGGGAGGAAGCATGTGAAGGAAACAGGTGGAGGCAACATGTAGAGGGGGCAGGTAGGAGGGGGCATTTGAAGGGGGCATGTGGAGAAGACAGGAGAAGGGGGCAGGTAGAGAGGACAAGTGGGGGGCATGTGGAGGGGATAAGTGGAGAAGCATGTGGAGATTGAATGCAGAAGGATTTATTTTCTCTGAGAATGTCACAAAAACACAACCCTGGGAAGGCATGTGAGGTCCTTAAATAACTTTGGAAAGGAAGTCCTGCTGCACTTTGAACCCTTGGATAGGCCCTGATAAGGCTGACAAGGTAGGACTGCGTCTGTAGAGAGGATGGGGAGCAGACAGCACACACAGGAGAGTTAGCTAGACCTTTTCCTTGGAGGGGCTGCCTGATGAGATGCTGCAGAGAATGAGGAACAGCAAGTTCCGAGTTAGCTCCTGAGAGTCTCCCAGGAGAATCTCAGACAAGAGCAAGGGAAGAAACCTGCCGGGGGACACAAGGAGAAGGTGAGAAGGTGGCCCTGAGCATAAGGAACAGGCAACTCCTGGCACCGCTGAGGAGAACGCTGAAGACGTCTGTCAAGGCAGCCTGGGAGACGCCCTCCACAGAGGGTCCTCACCTGACACAGAGCACGGAAGGGTGTAGGATGGATGGACTCAAGGCTGCAAAATTGAAGTCAGTAACACAAGTAATTTCTCAGGTCTGCGTTAAAATAGAATAGATAGATCCAGATGCACATACACCCAGAACACAGCCAGGCACACAGCATATCGTCTACGGAGAGCAAAGGAAAAGTAAAAACATCACGGCACCTGGTAGAGAAACAAGATGTTCTAATTCCTGCCATTTTCAGCAGCCCTTTTCTCCAGCTCTGTTCTCCAGGGAACAGTGAGTTTGCATCGGAGAATCGGAGAACCAACAGAGACAGTTCCGTGACCTAAAAATTCCCGCCAGCCTCACTTGGGGAGCAATGACTGCCGCTTGGATTTGGTAGGTGAGGATGTACGATGCCAGGCGAGGGGTCCTGGGGCTGAAGAGTATGTCTGGGCCAGAATGCTTGACAAACGACAGCGGAGGAAGGAGAGGGCGCGCGCACTAACACGGTTAGGGGTGTAAGAAGGTTTACGCCGAATCCAAACAGCAGCCGATGGCTTACGCTATGTCAAACCAACACGTCTTTGGTGTTGCACTTTTCACTCTAAAAAGCACGGGTCCGAGGGCATGACTCCTCTAATTTATCCCAGCTAAACACCACAAGAGAAAAGAGAAGAAAGGGGCAGGGGTATGGAAATCATAAAACCTACAAAGCACAATAAATTAGATGCAACTACTTAAACCTTTAGAACGTTTCTCACGGGGAGGGAGGGAGAGAGAGAGAGAGGGGAGGGAGGGAGGGAGGGAGGAGGGAGGGAGGGAGAGAGAGAGAGAGAGAGAGAGAGAGAGAGAGAGAGAGAGAGAAACCAAAAAATTCCATTGTCTGAAAATCAGAGTTCAGAAGTTCCCGCACTGCGAGATGACAACGTGAGACTTTTCCTGGGGCTTTCGGCAGTCTTCTCTTCTCTTCTGTGAGGCGACTGCCCGCCCAGCACACTGTGTAATTAAAATAACTGACTTGCTCAAACATAGCCCCATTGTGCTAGCTAAGCCCTGTGCTGAAGAATGTCATTCCAAAAGGTGGCAGCAAAATGAGCCAGGAGGACAGAGGGGTCACCAGCAGGCTGACATTTGGTTTCAAGAAAAATAAACAAAAACTCGGAGAGAATAAAAAAAAAAAAAAACAACTATAAAATGTTCTCGAGATATGTGTGCGTCTTGGTATCAATCACTCTGCAAAGTGTGTGTCAAACTCTTCTCTGAAGAGCTGACTTGTATTAAAAAAAAAAAAACAAAGTCAGCCATTATTGAGAAAAAGTGGCGTGTCAAAAAGTAAACACGCACAGAAGTCAAGGCTGAGGGCCGCTCCACAGGTTACTGTCGAAGCATGTGGCAGAAGAAGCGGAGACCCTTGACATGGGCATTTGAGCCTGTGCCCTGGTGCCCAGGCTCCGCCAAGGCAAGAGCAACCACTAAGGATACAGACAAGTGTGTAGGAGAATTGCGTAAGGATGGGGGTAGGGGTAGGGAGTGGGGTGGAGGCGGGGGTAGGGTTAGGGGTGAGGGTGAGCATTTAGTCACCGCTTCCTGTGTTGATGGTCAAGGTCCTGCTCACAATAACTTGGGGCTCAGAGCTAACCATTGTTCAGTCACTGCAACAAGATGCTTGTTCATGAAGGGTGTGGGAGAGAGAAGGGCCCCTGGGTATCCCCAGCCAGACAGCCTAGCTGAACTGGTGAACTCCAGGTTCAAAGAGAGACCCTATATGAGAAAAAAAAAAAAAAATAGAGTGGAGCATGATAAAGGATGTCACCCAACAATGACATCAGGCCTTCACATGCATGGGCACACACATACATCTATACACTCACACATGTATGCACAGGGAAATGCACACATGAAACCTACCTTATGCATAACAGTTCATAACACTTCCCACCTATTTCTGTACTTGTCCATGGAATGAGTGCAGCTCAGGCGCTCTGGCCTGGAGGACAGTAAGAGCCATTGATCCCGTTCAGTGTTTTCTTTCTCTCCCTAGTCATATCACAACCATCTGACTGCGAGGTACCATGACTCTTACTGACGTGGTCCTGCTGACTCTCCTCTGCGAGCCAGCACACACACACTGCCTAGCTCTGTGCACAGAAGAGGCCGAATTGAGATTTCCCCTTGGAAAGAAGACATTTGTTTTTGCCTGTTTGTTTTTTTCAGATCGTTTGAACAGGATATCGTGTATTTCTGTATAAACAGAAACAAATCACAAAACCTACAAAGCAGAAGCAGAGCAGCAAATGTCAGGCGTGGTCATAGGGGAGAAGGCATGGAGAAGCCGCTCTGAAATCATACCCAGTGCTCTTGTGCAGGTTGTGGCTAATTATAAGCGTTGACATCTGTCGTCTCAGGTCAGCATCTCTCGCAATTTTAGTCTCATTTTACACAGTGGCTACCATGGCTTTAAAAAGTCGGCAGTCTGGTCTGGAGTCAGATAATGACATTGAAGTCTCAGACGTTCTTACTAAAAAATCTGAATTTTCAGCAAGATACAGCCTCGCACAGAATTTCATTTCTTTGCAGCAATAAAAGTGCACCTCACACTTTGACCTTGCTCAAATACTTAAGAGGTGACTGCTGCTTGATCCTTCTAAACAATTCATTGTTCATGGCCATGAAACCAGTGAGAACGTGTGTGAAAGGAGTCCTGGATGTATCGAGGTCCACACCCCACCCCTACCCCTGCAGAATCCCAGCCATTACTAAATAATTCCATTAACAGCTCATGGATCCCTGTGGTGATGTATTGTGTACCCTAATAAAATTTGCCTGAAGATCAGAGAACAGAACAAGCCACTAGATTAAACATAGAGGCCAGGCAGTGGTGGCACACACACCTCTGTGAGTTCAAAGCCATGCTGGACTACATGAGATTGATTCAGTCTAGGAGAGAAAACAGAACCAGGCAGTGTGGCACACAACTTTAATCCCAGTACTGGGAAGCACACACAGCTTCAATCCCAGGAAGTGATGGCTGGGTGGAGAAAGGTATATAAGGCATGAGGAGACAGGAACTAAAGGCTTTTCAATTGAGGAAGCCCTTTTGGCTAGAGGTCTTTTGGCTAGGCTTTTCGGCAGAAGCGTCCCTTTCAGCTAGAGGCTTTTTCGGCTGGAGTCTTATGGGTGAGGACTCAATGACATTCAGTCAGAGGATTCGAAGAGTTGGGGAGGTGAGCTGTGGCTTGTCCCTTTGTCTCTCTGATCTTTCAGCATTTACCCCAATATCTGGCCCCGGGTTTGTTATTATAAGACCTTTTTAGGAATTCTTGTTACAGATACCTGCAATAATGTATAAGAGCTTAATTTCCTTTTTAAATTCGATGCTAAGATTTAAAGTGACTATCTATCCACCACTGCAATATTGTTTTATATTAGTCCAATATTGTCCTGTTTTATATTAGTCAATATATTCAGCCTGACCTTGCTGTACACTCTCAAAAGCATGCTTTTTTCCTCTTAGCATCCTTTCATTTCAACTCAGAGAACAATTTTAACAATTCTTCCTTCTTCTATTTTTTTTTAAATATCTTACTCTGTAGCCCAGATTGGTCTGGAACTCACTATGTAGCCCAACTATTGTACCCATTTTGTGGAAACCCCCAAAGACCACCAAGGAGCCAGTTTCCAATGCAAGCATATAAGGGTCCTTTTATTGTCAGGTTCACCCTGGGCCACTGCCAAGTAGATGGAGGGAAATGTGGCAGTGGCCATGAGCCCAGGGGTAGAGAGTTTTTATAGGGAAAGACCACAAACCAGGAGTTACATGCTTTGGCAACTTGGGATTGGGTAGAAGGGATATGGGGCAAAGTGATTTTTTTTTTAAACTATTGATCTAGACTTTCAGAGTGACACTACATTTGAAACTATTGGGTTGTACTTTTTGGAAGGGAGCCAGGATTATCTGGGCTGCTGAGCAGGATTATCTGGATATCTTCAAGAGCCATAAACCACAGACAGGATGTCTGCAGGAGCTTACTGTCCTGTATCTGTTCAAGTTGTCATGGCACATTCCTGAGGTCCTTTCTGGAACTGAGTACAGCAGGTGGTCTAAGATGGTGGCCCTACCCTTAGATGGGGTCTTTATTGACTTCACAAAACCTGATCCGAACTCATGGCAATCCTCCTGCCTGGATTAAAGTGTTGGGATTATAGGCATGAGCCACTGTACCCAGCTCAGAATAGGTCTTGTAGTGAACTGTTTCAAGATTTGTTTGCCTGGAAAAGTAGAGAAAGCATCTCTCCATTTTGAAGGACAGCTTCATTGAACTTAGTATCATGTGTTGGTAGACTTCTGCTTTCTGCCTTTGAATTTATCATCAGCCATTCTATTCTTGCTTGCAATTTTTCTTCTGGAAAAAAATCCACTGAGAGACTAAGGAAGGCTCTGGTTCATGTGGCAAGTGGCTTTTCTCTCTGTTTTCGCAATTCTCTTTGTCTTTTAACTGTCTGATGTGTGCCTCCCTGAGGTGGTTGTTACCAATGTTCTCATTTTTGGATCCTTTTGTTCTTCTGGATCTAAATATCCTTTCCTACAGTCATAAGAGCTGGCTAGCCATCACCCCCTCTAGGTGGTCATTTGGTCTCTCTCTCTCTCTCTCTCTCTCTCTCTCTGTCTCTCTCTCTCTCTCTCCCTCCCTCCGTCCTTCCGGGCTTCGCCCCATGGGTGCACTGACACCTTTAGACTGTGTCACAGGCCCTTGATCTATTCTGACTATTCTGACTAAACAGTCTCAAGTGCCCTGTCACAGAGTCACATGCTCTGCTCTCCTGTGCTATGCCACTGAGCTGTTCAATTTGGTTATTAAATTCCCTGACCGACCCCAAGTTCTGTTTGATGCTTCTTCAAAACTTTGTTAAAATTCTAAATCTGTTCACACAATTTCAACTGGGCTACTCAAGAGTTTTGTTATGGTTATTTTGAATTCTTTGTCATGGGATCAATATTACACCTTTTTGTGTATTTGCATATTTGCATCATTTATATATTAATAAGGTGCCATTGTTTCATGAGTATCAGTTCCTAGATTCTTCTCTTACTTGTTCAGATTGCATTTCTGCATCTTCCTTTTCCTTTACTTGTAGGGGGATGTTTCTATGGGATAGAAACAACTCCCAAATACCCAACAGCTGCTTCCCAAATTACCACACAGAGGATTATATTAATTATAAATACTTGGCCGATAGCTCAGGGTTATTACTGACTAGCTCTTACACTTAAATTAACCCATAATTCTTATCTATGTTTAGCCACATGGTTTGGTTCCTTTTCTCAGTACAACATTCTCATCTTGCTTCCTCTGCATCTGGCTGGTGACTCCTGACTCCACCCTTTCTCTTCCCAGCATTCTTAGTTTGGTCTTTCTGCTTATACTTCCTGCCTAGCTACTGGCCAACAGTGTTTTATTAAACCAATTCAAGTGACAAATCTTTACAGTGTACAAGAAAGATTATTCCACAGCATTGACTCATTAATGCCCAGTATACACTAGAAAACCCTCCATCTCCCCCAGTTTTCACAGACTGGCCTTACCGAATCATCACTAATACACCCATCCTGTGGACCTCTCAGACCTTCACACCTGCCCCAATAGTTCTCCTGGCCCTTCCGGCCCAGAGGCATCTCAAGCATGTCGCATCTTATCAGTATGAGCCAGACAAGACAGAAGCCAGTCCATCGTGTAGTGCTCAGAGCAGTGGGGAGGTTGTCTTTGCCATCAACTCCTTTTCTGTGAACAGGGGGGGCTGTGGCTTCTCAACTAATGCACTGGGTAAAGAGAGGTGCTCTGGGAAATGGTGATTGCTGGTCCAGTCCACCTTCTCAGTACTCAGTGGCTGGAAGAATCTTTAATGTACCTACTTTAATCATCCCTACTCTTACTTTAGAATAAGCAAGATGAAGCCCTTTCACGCCCCTACAGAAGGTGGGAACACTTAATGCACTATAGAGTCTCTCCTTCCCAGAGGAGTGTTAGCCCATACACTCTGCACCGAGCCAGGGTCAGCAGCTGTAGTGGCTGTGGGGTTCCAGTCACCATGTTTATCCTCTTCCCCCACAGGGATCTGGAATAGTCTGGGTCTCGTTGCTGCTCTTACACAAGTGAAACAGAAACCAGTTCCTTGGGAGGGATCCCTAAAAGCTGGGTGTGTGGTCACTCTTTGCCTTTTGGGGAGACTTTAAGAGTGGCGATTCACTCCAACTTAAATAGAATTGGGCTGGGGGTAAGGACCACAGTAAGGGGATGCCTGGAGTTTTCCTACGGGTTTTCAAAGTAACTATTCGTTGAGATCCCCAGAGGGTAGTGGGGTGGTGCTCAAGTATTTCCTGCATCTCTGATGAAAGAAACTGATCTGTGTGTCCCTGCTCACAGTTGATGGGGAGGGGGAGTTCTGGGCCTCTCCACCATCTCGCTAATGTCAGTCATCAATAATTAACATTTTTCCCTCTCTCTTCAGTTTTCTCTTTCCCAGATCTAAAGAGACTCTGGAATCATTTTTAAACCACTGAGTGGGGGAAGAGGGGAGGGATAAGGGAGAGATTTTAAAAGTTTCTCTTTAATCAAGCAGACATTGAATTGAATAAGTTAATTGTTGGTATGGTACGATGCTCAGTACTGTCTTCCTCTGTGGTGTCCCCAGTAGAAAATGTTGCAGAGCACATGAAAGCCCCTCCTTTCCCTGTGTGAACCAAAATCTTGACTGACTGACAGCAGGATTGCACCTCTGTGGATCCGAGGGAGCGTTTGCTTTGTTGTCAAATGCTGTGCTCGTCTCCTGTCCTGCAGCAATACTCATCTGATCATGGGAGAATTTGCCTGAGAGCAAGATGTGGGGATTAAGTAGAGAACTGTGCTGAGCCCATGTAGTGGGGTCTCAGATGCCCAGGCAGGAATTTGAACTTTATTCCACAGAGCAGAGGCAAGCAAAGCTTTCTGTAAAGGGCTATGGAGCAATTATTTTAAACGTTGTGAGCCATATCTGCTCTCTGTTGCATTTTTTTTTCCTTTTCATTTATGTTTTACAATCCTAGAAGAGCCAAGGATTGTCTAAGCAGTTGGCCAGACCAGTCTTTGGGCTGTAGTCTGCTACAGGCAATCAATGTACGATCAAAGTATTCTCTAGTGAAAAAACAAAACCAATCTGATTTTAAATATGACATCAGCCATCACTGAGGTTCTAAATCCAGATGCTATGAGAGAAATACACTGAGACAGAGACACTGTTGACTTCTAAACTCAGCAGCTAAGACAAATGTATAGCCGCTGTGTTGAGAGCCAGGGCCCTAATGCATACTAAGAAGCAAGAATTTGCGAAGAAACAGTTTCTTGCCTCAATAGTTCTGTAGCCACTTATTATAGACACTTACAAATCTTATTGCCTGGGTAACTTGCTTTTGTAATTATTTCTAGAAAGTCCTCCACCACCAAAAGTTTTGTTTAAAAGTCTTACACAGCCAGCGTGTGCGCACGCCTTAATCGCACTCGGAGCAGAGCAGCGATCTCTATTCAGCAGCTGTCTCAAAGGAATCCAGAAAGCCAAAGCTACACAGAGAAACCCTGTTTCGAAAAACCAAAAAAAAAAAAGTCTTACACATTGTTCTCCTTTCGCCCCAGGACATCCTTAAAATGGAGATCCACTGTCTCAATTTTTTTTTAACCAGAATATTCTGAAATAAATAATAATCTTACAGTTTTATGTCACACCATCTGTCTATGTCTTAGACTCCAAGATAAAACCTTGCAAGGAGCTACTGGCTACAGAATGCAGCCTGCAGCCGCTTGCAGAGCCTTTGTATGCCCTGCAACAGAAGCTGAATGCTGCTTCACAAAATTAAATAATATAACACATTTTAATTTGCCTTAAATAACCAAAAATATTACACTATCATCTAACTGCTTGTTGACTGGAGTTTATACATCAAGCCTTACAAAACGCATCTAAGAAAATAATATTTTGTGCAATTATTTTATTTCACAGGAAAGTTTCTCCATTATCAATCTTTAGTCCTATGGTAAATCACCTTAGAAAGTTATCTGATTCATTTAGGTATGAATTTTGCACCAAAAGTCTATTGTGTAGAAGTAGAGAAATGGGTTTACCCAAGGCACTGGAGAGGTGGCTCGGAGGTCAAGAGTGCTTACTGCTCTCACAGATGACTTGTGTTCAGTTCCCAGCACACACAGGGTGACTCACAACTGCCTATACCTCCAGGTCTAAGGGCCCTGTATGCATGTGGTACATATAAATTCACACAGGCATACTCACAAACACATAAGTAAAAAGTAAATTTTAAAAACAACAACAAATTTGTACCTAAGCAACTTTAAATGCAGAGGCCCCAATAAATAAGACATGAAAATAGAAAGGGGAGTAATATAGGAAAGAAAAGGAGGATTGATGGGAGAAGGGAGGAGATAAGAGAGGGTAGTGGGGAGATACAATCAAAGTGTGTGTGTGTGTGTGTGTGTGTGTGTGTGTGTGTGTGTGATTCAAAGCACATTATATAACAATTATATGAGACTGTGATAGAACAATTTAAATACATATAAAAATATCCATTTATTTGATTTATAGTGACTTTGTCTATAATCTTGGGGTGAACTGATGAAGAATTTATCAGCTGCTGGATGAGTGACCTAAGTGTCTTCTTAAGACATTGCTCATTTTCTGTTTTACAATAGTTTTGTAGATTTACATATTATTTACAGTTTGTTTCATTTCATTCCTTTTTCTTACAATTGGTCTCATTTGAAGCAAGGTCTACCTGGTAGCCCAGGCTGTCCTCAAAATCTGTAGGTAGCTGAGGCTAGCCTTGAACTTCTGGCCCTTCAGCCTACAGCTCCTAGATGCTGGGATTACATGCCTCTGCCACCATGCCTGACTTTATATTTTTACAGAGGGTGAGGTGGACTCTCATCTTGCAGTGAACTATGAAATAAGGTAAGAAAGACAGAAGCTTTCCAAGAAGCACCAAGAAAAACACCTTTGCGTGTGTATAAAGAGAATTGATTTCACAGCTCGTTTGAGGTGCTTGCTAATTATTTTAACTGTTAGGTTTATTTGGGCCAAGATGACTAAAATAATTCCTTTCGTGGTGAAATCTGCTTGTAATCACAAGTTCCTTTAAAGCTCCCCCCCCCTTTTTTTTTTTTTTTTTTTTGGTTTTTCGAGACAGAGTTTCTCTGTGTAGTTTTGGTGCCCGTCCTGGATCTTGCTCTGTAGACCAGGCTGGCCTTGAACTCACAGAGATCCACCTGGCTCTGCCTCTCGAGTGCTGGGATTAAAGGTGTGTGCCACCACCGCCCGGTTTAAAGCCCTTTTTTTTTTTTTTTTAAAGATTTATTTATTTATCATGTATACAGAAGAGGGCGCCAGATCTCATTACAGATGGTTGTGAGCCACCATGTGGTTGCTGGGAATTGAACTCAGGACCTCTGGAAGGGCAGTCGGTGCTCTTAACCTCTGAGCCATCTCTCCAGCCCTTAAAGCCCTTTTTTAATTGAGCCAAAGCCAAGAAGACCTTAGTTCTCCCCGCATTTTTCCTGCTGTGTATTACAATGTATCACTCTTGGGATGACCTGGAGAAACAAACTATTTTTCCTCCCCTTCCACGGCCTCCTCTGGCTTCCTGCATAGCTGCTTTTGTTACCTTGTTTTTTTTTTGCTTTGCTTTTCCGGGGGTTGCCATCACCCCCTCTTACCCCCTCAACCCACCCTCCCACACCCACCCCTTCTGCTGCTCACAGGCTGTAGAGCACTCTAAGATTCTACTTCCAGGTCAGTAGATTGGTTGGCTGGAAGGGAGCGGGGAGAAGGTAGTTCCACCCACCCGGGCCTGTTGCCTGCGGCAAAGGTGCATTCTACCTCCAGTTTGGTTCATTTGCAGCTTCTGGCAGCACTGTCTTCTTTGAGGAAGCTTCCTGGGAATTGGCTTTCTGTGCTCTGACAGGCTGGTCGGAAACTGGGAGGAAAGTGTCTGTGTTGAGACTTAGAACCAGCTGCACCTGCAAGGACTTGGGACACTCATTTATTTATTCTTGGAAATCACATGGCCCAGGACCAACTTGTTCAGACCATGCTCAGGGGCTGAGTGGACTTTGTTTGTTTGTTTGTTTGTTTAAAGCCACACTACGCTTTAACCATTGTGCTATTTATTCATTGATAAAATTCATGTAAAGAAATTAAGATACATGGAGAATAATGCCTGATTCTCCCCCTCTCCAAACAAAACAGCCCTTTTCAGAGCTGCTTATGGATCACATCACCGATTTGACCTATAGGCATGTCATTTTATGATATTCATCAGTAAATTGCCTGGTTGTGACAACTGATTCCCAGGCTCCAGCACAGTTGGCACTGACTCCTGCAGCAGCCCTCATGAAGAGAGTTCGTGGAGATGGAGATGCATGGAAAGGTCTACAGGAGTTCCCCAATGTCTCTGTGTGAAAGAGAAAAGTCTGAGGGAGTGTGGTAGAATAGAATCATTGTTTAAAGATGCAAAGACATGTTACATTTGTTTATGCTGCAGAATATTTGTTTAACTAAGTAAAAATGTGTTACCTTTGTTTGTGTTACAGAATAATTGTTTAACTATGTAAAGATGTGTTACATTTGTTTCACTTTGCCTGCCTAAGGCGCCTGATGAGTTTAATAAAAAGCTGAATGGCCAATAGCTAGGCAATAGAAGGATAGGCAGGGCTGGCAGGCAGAGGGAATAAATAGAAGCAGGAATCTAGACTTGAGAGAGAATGAGGGAGAAAGAAGGAAATGCCCAGAGCCAGCCAGACAGATGTGGAGGAAGCATTAAAGTAGGACATACAGAATGAGAGAAAGGTAAAAAAAAAAAAACCCTAAGGAAAAACATAGATGAAGACAAACAAGTTAATGTAAGTTATATGAGCTAGTGGAACAAGCCTAAACTAAGGCTCAGCATTCATAATTGAGAGTAAGTCTCCATGTCATGATTTGGGGACTGGCCGTCCAAGAAAGCCTGCCACAAGGGAGGGCCACCATCAAGGTACAGAGCAAAGAACTGGAAACCTTAGAAACTTAGAGCCTTTGTCTGGGGAGGAGTGAGCCCAGTCCACACAGTGAGCTAAAGTGGAGTGGCGTCTCAAAGTGTCAGGGCAAAGCAGCTAGGGGAAAAACACTCCCTCCTCACTAGCTCCACCGGCCAAGATGCAGGTAGAAAGTGAGGCCTTTTCTGGGTCCAGAGATAGAAGCATCTCCAGACACACAGGAAACAGGCTCCAGAACCCCTGGGGGTAGAAGGGGGCTCACCCCATGCTGGAATCTGAACAACTATGAGAGGCACGGGGAAGGGAACAGGAGGGAGGAAGAGAGAAATAGAGAGAGAGGGAGGGAGGGAGAGAGGAAGGGAGGGAGAGAGAAATAGAGAGGAAGGGAGAGAGAGAGAGAGGGAAAGAGAGAGAGGAAGGGAGGGGAGAGAGAGAGAGAGGAAAGGAGAGAGAGAGGAAGGGAGGGAGAGAGAGAGAGAGAGAGAGAGAGAGAGAGAGAGAGAGAGAGAGAGAGAGAGAGAAGAGAGAGAGAGAGAGAGAGATTGAAATTCAGAGGACAGAGCAGAGATGTATAATCATGCCTGGTTAATTTTTTTAATGACTCCCAGAGCTGAACGAAGATTCCCCTCCACATCTTTGTCATTTGTTGCCTGCAATTATGTTCAACTTAGCAGTGTTTCCTATGACAGATTGATGGGGATAATAACTTTTGATCCTTTGCATGTTCATAAAACATCAATACAAACAATATCTCAAGGTAGCTGAATGAGGTGGCCGTGTGTGCTAGTTATCTATGGGTGGGCAGTAAATCGCCCTAAACTTAGCAGGTTACAAAAATATGTGGTTGTGTCCACATATACATGTGGCTTTTGTGGCTCAGAAGTCTAGATATGCTTGGCTGGACCTCTGGTCAGTGCGCTCCCCCATGTTGGCCAGGCCCGGTGTTTCTGAAGATAGCTCATTAGGAAAGCGTTGTTTGCCAGCCTCTGCACCTCAAGGGCTGTTGGACTTCAAGGTCCTCACTGACTCAGTTTCTCCACTCTGGAGCAGAGGCATTCACAGTTCAGAAATGCACATTCTCCAACATGAGGGGTTCTTGCAAGCCCCAAAGACAAGCATCTTCCAGCAAGAGAGGTCAAGCTCTTTTGTGACCTCATCAGGAAGTGGCATTCTCACCAAGTGTATTCAGTCATCTCTCCCTGGGGGTCAGCAGCCGTGATCCCCAGGGAGAGATGACATGGCTTGTGAGTGTCCAGAGGTGGAGATGAGGTCATCCCAATGACTTCCTGCCACTCTGTATTCCACTCTTGCATTAGAGGAGCATGTGACTGAGCAGATAAAGCTGGAAAGTCAATTAAGTACCATTCTTAGCTCTTCCAGGAGCCCAGTGCCCCCTACCCACCTTCACTTATTATCTTGACAGTAGCTGCCCTTGAAAAGCATCAACTCTCATCCAGCTGGGAAAGCCACACTGACCTGACCTCTGACTACTCTGGATATCCTCCTACTAGGAGAAATCAATCGATCCAGATTTTGTCAGTTCCTCTCATGTGCTATGCATTTGCGCACATACACACACACACACACACACACACACACACACACACACACACACACACACACACACTGTCCCTTAGGAGCCTGACAAATCCTACTCCCTTTCAACCAGTCTGAGAAGCCCTGCTGAACATCCACAATCTGGGTTTGGTGTGTTTTCACATAATGCAGTTTCGGCTGACAGTCCTAAAAACATGGACCGCTGCTGCTGCTGCTACCACATGGTTTTGTTGGGTGGAGGACAAGCAGATGTTTGGGAAGTGTGGGTGTGGCAACCATTATCAGGCTCCTGAGTGAGGAGATGAGCGAAGTGCTGGGTGTGGTGATGTGTGACGGATCTTCCTCTGGGCTCTCCACCTCATCTCTCGGTTACTTTCCCTTTGTGTGTGATTGAACATCACAACTAAGGCAACTTAGAGAAGGAAGGGTTCGTCTGGGCTTGAGCTTGTAAAGGGTCGGAGTCCATGGCAGCAGAGAAGCAGAGCAGCAGGCAGGCGTGGCGGCTTGGAGCAGCAAGCTGAGAGCTTACATCTTAAACTGAAAACATGAAGCAGAAGGAACAATTGGGAAGGGTGGAGGTCTTTAAACTCTCAGAGCCCACCTCCAGTGACATCTCCTCCGGCAAAGCCATGCCTCCTAAAACTCTCGGAAGAGTGCCACCGTGGTCTCTCTTACCCAGCATTTAATTTGCTTTTCTGGAGTATGTGCTCCTGGGTCCCCTCTGCAGCCTCTCTTACTCAGCATTTTATTTGCTTTTCTGGAGTATGTGCTCCTGGGTCCCCTCTGCAGCCCTTACGGAACTCACCAGCCTAGACACCAACATGGTGGTTTTGCCTTTTTCAAAATAAAAGGCTTGTGCTGATATGGCTTGATTTGTGGGATGGAGGGGATGGGGAGTGGCTTGGGAGGGAGGGAGGGCTGGGAGATGGGAGGAGGGAGGAGGCAGGGTCTGTGGGTGATATAAGAAAAATGGAAAAAAAATTGTTAAGATTATAGAATTTGGACCTAAGCAAATATTTCTTTTATAGTTATGTTGATCTAATTGTGTGAAATTTTTATTTGTGAGTTTATTACAAAAAGTGATTCTTGCATGATAAAAATAAAATAAATGGTTTAATTTCCAAAAAAAAAGTCAATATGAATGTTTTGAGTTTCATATTGTACTCACAAACCTGTACGTAAAAAGAAAAAAAAGGCTTGTGCTTCCCTCCTCTGAACTCAAATTGTAGTACCAGGAGCCAGGAGGTGCTTTTTCTCCTTCTCTAACATTTCTCAGGACCTACAGTTTTGTTCTTTCTCCATATCTGTTGTTTTAAGTGTTGTCTATAACCTACAGGGTGCCCACTGGCACTCTAGCCTTTTGCTGGACCTGTTCTTCTCTCCCACGACAGACCCATGCTTTCTGGTTTTAATGAGAGGCAAGAGTAGACCATGCACGGCTGGCCTCCTCTCTCTGTGCTGTGTTGGTTTGGTGCTCCCTGCTCTCATTTTGGGTTTACCGCTGTGAATTCCAGGAGCCCTTCGGCTCCTTCTTAATTGTATTGTGTCCATTTAATGACAGACATCATGAAAAGCTCAGAATTTGAATGCTTGGCTGGGATTTGGAAGTTGTGTTACTTTGTTTAATGTTTAATGAAACTATCACAGTGTGGCTGCCACAAAATAATTTCCTTAAACACAGATCCTTATGGACTAGTGTGAGAAGTAGCTACAAACTTCATTCTGCCCATTTCTACCCTCCCTCAACCCACTGGCCTGATGGCCGCTTGCTTCCAATTCAAACATCAATACAATGCAAATTGAGTGTGGCATACTAATGGCTTTCCTTGCTGGGGAATACCATGCGATTATTGTTTCTTTGGTCATTTTTTTTTCCCAACTCTGATTTGAGCTAATCTGAATGTCTTATATTCATTAGATGCTTATGTAATTCATCTATTTGCAGGGCTTTAGTGTTTACCCTGTGTGTGACAATACACACCAGTGGTCATCATCCACTTAAGCTTGACACTGAATTGCTTTACTGAAATAGAGAAAGCTTGCCTGATTTTCCTAAATTTGTATCTAGATATTTTATTATTTTAAGCCACCATACATTTGTTTTTTTAATTCTGAATTTATGGTGTGAAATGAGCACAATTTGGTTTTGTGCCATGATTTTATATCTAGGGCCTTATTCATTCTTAACGGTTGGGTGGCCGACTCTTTGAGGTTCTCTGTGCACACAGTGACAGCAGCATGACCTGAGGCTGGACCTCTCTCTTTAGATATACTGCTTCCTTTCATTTCCTGACTACAGCACTGGGTAGAAATCTCTAGTCAGTTTTGTGTCTCTCTCCTAATCCACCTCACCTCTGCAAACACCATTCACCTGGCACACAATAACTATCATGTCAAACAGAAGAATGAGTCCCAGGAAAATTATAAACAAAAGTGAACCTACTTGCAGTCATTTTGTTTGAGAATTTCGGACACGAGTACTGTATTTACATAGTTTCCACTCCTTCCTTTTTCTCCTCCAACTCCTTCCCTGCCCCCAATTGCCTCTCCAACTTCTGGCCTCTTCTTTGATAATTACTATTGTTAATATATATATATATATATATACATATATATATATTAACATAATATATATATATAGTGTGTGTGTGTGTGTGTGTGTGTGTGTGTGTGTGTGTGTGAATGAGTGAAACCTACTAAGTCCATTTAGCGATGCTCCTATGTACATATGTTCAGGACTGACTGCTTGAGGTTGAATAAACTATTAGAGCTCTCTTTCATGGAGAAAATGGATTCTCCCTCTCGGCAGCCACCGAGGGCTGGCCTGTGACTCTTCATCTAGGGTGGGATCTTGTGACGTTTCCCCCATCCACACCGGCGTGTAAACTGATGTCACCATGGTGCAGGTCTTAGGTGACCATACTGCTGGGATTTCATGGGTGTAGGTTTTCTGGCATCTGTATGACACTACCACTATCTAGCAGAAGGCATCTTGATCCTCCAGCTTTTTGTTTTCCATGATGTTCCCTGAGCCTTGGGTATAGGAGCTGCATATTATAGATGTATCAGCTGAGGCTGGATACCTCATGGTCATTTATTCTTTTCATTTTGGCCAGTTGTGGATGTCTATAAATAGCCTCTTCCAGGTGCAAAATTAAGCCGTTTTCATGTGGGTTGAGATAGCTACACTTCCCTGTAGGTACAATGGTAAGTATTTAGAAAACAGTTGGAAATTATATTGGCTGGGAAAATGACAGAGGTGGGCTCCCCTCCAGGGTGTATGGCCTCTCCACCCACTGGCACATAGGTTTATGGTACCAGCTATAGATTCCCTCCCACTGAGCGAGACTTGAGTTAAATTGTTCTATTATTGTACCACTAGGGATATCTTGTCAGGCCAGTCATTGTTGTGGTTCATAGGCTGGGTAGAACTACCAATTGCTTTTCTGCCTTGGCAGCTTACACTGCTTCTTCAAATACTGAGAACCAGTCCTCCAGGAAGAGACTTCTAGGTTAGTTCCAGCTCAATTGCTCCAATTCCTATTTCCAAAATATGTGGTGTCTTTTCAACAATAGGGACTTACCTTCAAGTTTTAGAAAGCAACCAAGGATAGTGACAATAGCCTGAATTATTTGTGGGGGGGGGGGGAGCTTGGACCTACCATTAGCAACAACTCTAAGGGAGGTTTCTCATGCTGGGCACTGGGGTTTTTATTAGATAGTCTATAGCTCCTGAGGGAAGCATCATCTCACAGTGTGGCACAACTCCCATCAACATATATAACTATTTATTAAGTATGTTTTCCAGTAAGGTTATAAAATAACACTTCCCTATGGCTTTTTCAAACATCCTTACTGCCTAACCGACACGAGAATGATCTGCCCCCCACCACACACACACACACATAAATTTCCTGGGTCTAAGTCATGTTGGTGTCCTTTCTAGCCAGTCAAGGGTGAAGGGGAACTCTGTGCCTCCTGGCCAGTGTGAAGGGTGTGGTCATCCCCATGTGGGGGGATCTTGCATACCAGGGTTTCACACAGCAGGACGGACGGGAAAATGGGATGAATTTCTGAGTTGCTTCTTGGAGGGAAGCCTGCAAGGAACATCTACCCTGAACTCTACAGAGCAGAAGAAAACATTCTTTGGAGCTAGAGCCCTTGACACTTGGGTCTGTTAGCAGCAATGAGTCTCGGTCACTGACACATCTGCCAGCCATCAGTACAGTGGGTGGAGGACACGCGATTGGGTTGGATATGACAGCTGGGGCTCCTGTTGATTAAGCCACGAACGCTTATCTTTTAGCGCCTTTACCGTAACTTCTGACGAGACAGGCATTCTGATAGGAGCCTTTGGATCTGCAGCCACGATCTTTTCACAGCATCGAAACTTCTGGGACTTCAGCTCCGCCTCTTTTCAGGTGGGCCACAGCAAGTGAAATAGCAGGGTAGCTGGTTTCTTGGTGTCTTTAAACCATGTGCTAGGTGCGGTTATTGGGGTAGGGATTCATTTGGCAATGTCTGGTGACAGTTTGGGTTGTCAAAACTGGGGAGTGTTACTGACACCTAGTGGGTGGAAGCCAGAGATGACGCTAAATGCCCCACATTGTGCAGCACAGCTCCCCACAGGGGCCAAGAGCCTGTAGCTGAGGAACTCTGCAAAGGGTGACTTGCCTCCATGCTGCTGCGGTAGAAGATTCAGATTACCGATGTGTTACTGCGCAGTAAGTCTCTCCTAAAAGGTGAATGATCGTTCACACACACAAAAAAAAATCTTGTGCTCATCCTTTTAACTAACCAAACACATATGATAGAATACTGTAAGCAATTCGATCATTCCTAGACTGTGAGCAAGTGCAGGGACAAAGCCACTTTGTGGTGTTCTGATGTCTTGGGCCAATCTTATTACGCAGTAGAGGTGTAATCAACACACTCACTGAAATCATATGTGAACGGCAGTGAGTTTTATCTCTCTCGGTTGACACTAATTTAACTACTTGTTAACTAAGCTGTGTTTTGCCCAGCATGTACGCTTTTCCTGTTTGATCCAGTGAAAGCCGGAGTGTGGTGCTCTCTGCTCGGTCTTCCAATGGGATACCCCGCGTCTTTGTCTTTGAGTAGAGGGCCCCTGGTTCCCACCTCAAGTTCTGAGACTCACTTCTCTGCACTCTTGTGTGTCTGCGGCTGCCTCCCCAGTGCCCCTGAGTCATGGGATTCTCATTAGTTACTTTCAATGGTTTTCACCACTGCACCTGCTTTTGCTGTCTGGGTCTTTACTGTGTCTGGTTTGTTTGTTTTTTGTTTTTTTTTTGTTTTTTGTTTTTTTCCTGCCTTCTCTCCCTGCATCTTTCTGCAGGCTCTGAGTTTCCATTGTGTCCTTACTCCCGTTGCTGAACAGGTTCCCTTGAGCAGAGTGTTTCCTTAATTGGCACTTTTGTGTTGAGGGTTTGGGAAGCCAGTTCCTCCCACTCTGTCCCCCTTGGTTATTGTGCCGACCCACCATGTCTGAAGGGTCTTAGAGACTGCCCATCAAACCCCTTTCTCTGCAAATGTCACTCGCTGGCAGCAACTTAATTCAGAGCTGTTAGAGTTTGCAATCCTCCTGGAAAACACACACACACACACACACACACACACACACACACACACACACACGATTTTCACAGCTCAGGAGCCCACATGTTATCTGAGCCAGACCTGAGCTGTTTCACCCCATTAGAAAAATAAATGACTTTGGGGGGAAAAGAGAAGAAAAATATTCTGTACTGGAGCTCCCTCACCTCAAAAAAGGTGTTATTCTGTGTGGGAAGATGCATGGTCATTTCATACAGCAGGCCACAAGTCAGCCATGACAATGGTTTGTTTTCTGAGCTGGAGTGTCTTTCCCGTTTATACCCCTTTCTGTGTCGACCCTAACAAGAGTGAGAGAAGCTAACCTCCAGGTTAAATAGTGGAATTTGGAAAAACCACAGCTCTTCCTCTAGATCAGTGGTTCTCAACCTGTGGGTCATGACCTCAAAAGAGACTATCGGGAAACAGACATTTGCATCATGATTCCTAACAGTAGCAAAATTACAGTTATGAAATGGTGACGGAATAATTTTGTGGTTGGGAGTCACCACAATATGGAACTGTCTTAAAGGGTCGAAACATTAGGAAGGCTGAGAACCACTGCCCTAGATGAGTTGACATTCTTCTTTAAATCATTGTAACCTCCTAAACGCCGCTCTTTCTGCCACTGATGTCTCTGCTTTTTATACAGTGGGCTCCTTGAAGAATGTTGTTGAGAGCAAACTCCACTTCCCCACAGGTAAAGAGACTAGCTTTCTGTCTTTGCACTTTACTTACCTGAGATTGAGTTCAGGTAGAAATGTGAAGGCATAGGGGGATGGTAACGGAGTAAGACATCACACCTGAGCCTAAACACAGAGAAACCTTCCCATAATCTGAACTGTTCACCTGAGTACAGAATGCTCGCTCATTCAGTCCAGGTCCTCATCTGCATAGTTTAGAAGAAACAAAGTTTCAATGGTTATTTTTTTTTCCTAAAGTGGAAAGAGTCTGTGTTCTCATCTGCTGTGGTCTTCCTGTTGGTTCCTCGACTCCTCCTGCATGTACCAAAACCCACCCCAAGTGAGTCATTTCTAAGAAGTGTTGCATTCAGGAGGTCATTAAGTCTTGAGGGTGAAGCCCTCATTGTCGAGTGGTGGTCCTAGAAAAGACCTACTGGGAATGTGGGTGGTCCCATCCCATGGGCTAAGGTCCTGTCCTGGGCTGAATAAAAAGGACAGAGTGAGCTGAGCACCCGCATTCATTGACCTCTGCAGCCTGACTGCAGATGCAATCTGACCAGCTGCCTCAAGCTCCTATTCCCACACCCGAGTCTGTGCACCAGAATAAACACTTCCATTACTAATGCTCTTGTCGGGGCCTTTTATTCCAGCAAGGAAGAAAGCAATACAAATTCTCGTGATGTCAAAATCAGTCTGTGACAAAGCAGACCAGGGACTGTCTCTTCACCCTCCTGTGGTATCAACCAGTGTGCTTTGCTTCGGAAGGCACTCGGGACACTTTGTGGGGCTCACAAGTCTCCCGGCCATGGATCACAGGTCAAGCACAGGAGACAGCATCAACCTGAATTTGTGTGAATGTGGTTCCTTTATTGCCCATGATTCCCCGCCAAATTATCTCTCTCCAACTTTGCACTTGGATCTTTGACAATAACAAGTGCTCCAGCGAGAAAGTCACTGGGAATGGGCTCAGCTCCCGATGGTCTTTCCGTTTGTTTTCACTTCCTTCAAAGGGCAGACTGCACTTTCGGATCTCAGTGCCGTGCTAGCACCAGTTACTATCATACAGGCAGACAGTCTACCATGATGCTCGCTGTCAGAGTACAGTGCAGCTCCGTTCTCGGCACAGGCCTGGAGGGTTCATGCTATTTCCAAAAGAGGCAGCTAAGGATCCAGGCTGTCTCATCTTTAGAGGAAACTGATATTTCAGCACATTAAATGGCAAGAATGGAGGATAGGCGTTTTTGTGTATGGTGGGCCTCTGCTCCTGATTTGGTCATGAGTGTATTCATTTGCTTGAATCACCACCCAGAGGCTGCTGTGGGAGGCACATGTGTTTTTAAACTCAAAAAAAAAAAAAAAAAAAAGTGAAGGCCCAAGGCGTTTTTCATTCTGACGTTGAAAATGTATATGCAATTTAGAAAAATGCTGTCCATATGTCTCATGCTGATATCACTGAAGGATTTGTTGCTTAGTGAGCGACCTTCCAAACCTGTAAGCCTAACCCAAGCTTCCTGAAGCTCCATCCATATTTCCTCTTAAGTTCCACAAAGTTTCTGGCAGCCAAAAGCTGATGGATTCCATGCCCAGCCTGGAGCATCACTAAGGTACCACCTACCCTATTGGTTCTCCTTTGAGCCCCTCAAGAGCAGAGGAAGCGTTATCAATGGCCCCAGGGAGGGATGAGACTATATGCAGCTACTTATAACTTTGTTTCCAGCGCATAAGTCCATAACCCATTGTAGACAGAATTCTAAACTGTCTAAGTAATTAAGAAACACAGAGCTCAATACAGAGTTAAAGCCTAAGAGATCGGAGCAAGAGCCATGGCTCCCTTTAGCTTACCACTCGCTGCCTCCGCTTCCCCTGAGAGAGAGAGACCTTCTCCTGAGTGACCTGTCTTTTTATTACCTTTCTGTTCTGCCTTCTCAGTGACTCTAACCCCTCATCACTGCCTGTCTATACAGACCTCCAGGTCTCTATAGTTGGTACTGGGATTAAAAGTTCAGGTCACCTTGCTTGCCTGTGTCCTTGACCACACAGAGGCTCTGCCTGCCATGTGATCGAATTAAGGTCATGTGCTACCACTGCCGGACTTCTGCTTAATGGCTATGACCTCTGACCTCCAGGCAACTTTATTAACATGCAAATAAAATCACATTTCAGCACAAATAAAATATCACAATAATCCACTGCAAGCATTCAGCCCTAGATCTTCATCTTTTCCTCCCGATGAAGGCACTTCCTGTGCCCTCCTCTGCCTCTTTTCTCCTGACCCTCCCTGAGGGCCTGTTCCTTCCAAGAGCCACCCAGAGGCAGATTCCATTGGGACTGAGAGTAAGGATCTCAACATCATCAGGAGAGGGGGTAACCTAGGACAGGGACAGCACAGGAGCATCATGTCTAGGGTGCAACTGCTGGATTTAAACAAGACAGTTTGGAGGCACTTTGCTAACTCTGAGCTTTGAGGCCCCGACCCTTGCATGACCCCAGAGTGAAATCAATACAAAGCTCTGTTCCAGGGCCTTTTCCATGCTCCCCTAACCAGGTAGCCTGGTGATCTGTGATGCAGCCATGTCAGGGAATGTCTGAGGAGTAGCAATCTCAGAATGTATCCCTAGGGAATAGCCGGCACTGTGTAAGTGTCAGTCTGCCGCTCCAAACCAGCTCAAACCTGCACGCAATGTGTGACCAGGCAAGTCCCCACTGCGTTCCAGCCCCAGCCCCCTTCTCTGTGAGATGAAACCACTTTGATGGTGACTTTCTTGTGTGAATGGGGTTGGGGGAGCATGGAACACATATCACAGTGCCCTCTACACAGCCAGTGCTTAGACAATGCCAACCACCTTGCCACCCTTTAATTATAGACCCCTTACTGTGGAATTCAAACGTGCCCACCATCTTACCTAATGGGATTACTGTGTGTGAGAACATGTACATATGTGATGTGGACACAGAAATGTCACTGTTACGTGGAAGAAAACAATTTCACGAAGAAAGCACCTATTGCTTGGATGGCAAAATAACCGAAAAGAAACATAGAGACCTTTGACCATTCGGTTTGGTTTATATTGGGAAGATAAAATGCTTAGAAAGCCAGGCATGCCCAATACCGAGTAAGCAGAAGAAGGAGGATTGCTACAAGTCTAAGGTCAGCCCAGGCTACATCACAAGACTGACTCGAAACAATTATGTTTATAATGATTTTAAGTATTATTGTTTAATTTTCAATATTATTTATGATATTATTATTGTGTGTATTCATGATGGGCTGGAGTGGGCAAATGACACAGTGTTGCCTGTAGGAGGTGGAGAACAACTTTGTGGCACTGGTTCCCTCTCCCTGCCTTTGCATGGGTTCAGGAGATCAAGCTCAGGTCAGCAGGCTTACGTAGCCAGACCCTTCAGGCAGTGAGTCATCTCACTTCCCCTTGAAATCTGTTTTTAATAACACGGGGAAATACTGCTGCCAAACTTGTAAAGCAGCCAGATAAACCTCAGGCATAGAAAGAGGCACAGAAAACGGCACCGGTTAGAACCGGTGTTTGCCCCTGTGCGATGAGATGGGATTGTCGTGTTACGCTGCATATTTTCGTATTTACTAGCAATTTTATAGTGAGCGGATTCTGTTTTAATAGACAAAAGGGTTTTAAACATCTTAGGCCCCTGCTTTATGAAATATTTCTTTCTTCCGGAATCTCTGCAATAATAAGGGGTCCAGGCCACAGTAAGGAATTTTACAATGGCTAGTAATCGACTCTGATACCCTCAGATCCATGACACTTGACCATGCCCATAATGATTAAAATTATCATGAAGAGAATGGCAAATATTTATTAAATAAACGAGCAATTGCATTAAGATGGGATTTTTGTTGGAGGAAAAACGTTCAATCCCCATAACATTATCTGAAACTGAAGGGGAAAAAAGGAGTCTTAGAGCTAGATAGTGCTATGAGGAAAAGGATGGTGCTGGAATTCCAGTCCTGACTTCTGTACACTGCTGAATCCGAAGGCTGTGAGTGCAGCTCACAGCTTAGTCCTCATATCTCCTGTTCTGTGTGTCTGCTTCCTAAGCAATACTCGGTAGGTGAAGGTTTGCACAGGCTGAGCATGGGTGTGTCTGGAGTCTCAGCTGCGGCCACACGGCAGTCTGGAACCTCCAGAGGCCTCCGCCAGGGCTCTCAAGGCCAGCTTGTCCATCTTTGATTCCTGGCAGTGATCACTCACTTCCTCTACATAGCTGCGGCAAAACTGGAAATCGGTCCTCAATTTTTATTCATTTTGATGAAGCATAGAGGCGTAGAGATTATTGTTGGAATCTGACAGTTAGGTCAAGTCAAAACAGAAAGGTTGATTGAAAGAAAAAAAAAAAGGCTTCTGATCATGGCATTTGGAATGTTCTCATTCTCATGATTTCATTCTGTTTCATCTATCTTTCCGTACAAATGTCCTGAATCCTAGAGCACATGACCAGGGAAAGGCGTGTTCCTTGGGCTTCTGAATGCAGCAACCCTGCTGCCTCCCAGAGAGGAACGCCAACTCGGCTGAGTGTTCAGTTAAACAAAACTTACTGTGCTTTCTGCACAGTTTTTAATTGATTTTGATCTCAAAACTGATGCCACAAATGCCCTCTTTCCCGTCAGTTCTCACTCAGTTGAGAGGCTGATGAGCAAGTCCTCCTGACGTGCTTCAGTAATGTGTAAGGCTGTGCATCCTGAAATATCAAGTCTCTGTTGCTCAATTTTCCCTTCTCGTCCGGGCCAATGGCCTGTGCGCTTGCAAATGGACCGATTGAGGTGGGGGCCGGGACCTCAGACAGACGCAAGAACTGAATGACACTTTCCAATGAACTGGGCTTAGGCAGCAGCCAGGCTTTACAGCAGTCCTTGCCCCCCACCCCCCACCCCTGCTCAAGTAATCTAATTTTCTAATCAGTCTTCTTTCAACTCCTCGTCCAGATTTATCCTGGAGACTCAATTTCCTGGTTCAGTGGGGAGCGTTTGTGCATGGCCGACTCCACAGTGACCCTGCACAAAGGACAGCCATAGCGGACCTGCAGGTGCCTGTCATGTCTGGGTGGAAACAAACTGAGGCAGCTGCAAAGTCGGCAAGCACAAACCAGCTCAGCCCAGTTGCAACCAGCTAAGTCTTGGCCTCCCCAGCTGACAGCAGGACGCGATTGTTCTAAGGGCAAAAGGGGGCTTTTGGCAGAGGGTTGTAGCCCCGGGGCTCTGCCGGGGCGGAAGTCTGAATGCAGGCTCTGGTCAGCACACATTGCTTCCGTCTCCTCTCTCTCTCTTCCTGTTTTTCTCCTCTCTCCATCTCCTCCCCCTCTCCCTCTCCATCTCTCCCTAGCACTTGCTTTACATCATGGACAATTAATTTTTTAAGGTCTCGATTGCAAACTATCTTTAATAGTAAACTCTTTCCACCACGCAACATTTTCGTTTCCTTGTTGAAAAGGGCTCAGTGAAAAGTGTTTTTCTGTTATACAAACCTTTGTTGTATCGTGTTTAAGAATAAGAAGAAAAGAGTCCTGGCAAGCAGGAAGCAGGGGATTCTGGTTAATCCGCAAGATTTGGAGTCTTTTTTTTTTTTTTTTTTTTTTTTTTTTTTTTTTTTTCATTTGCCAATGCCAATGGCTTAAAGTGAAATGTAGGTTTCAGACACACAAAATACTGAACAATGGGGGGGGGGAGAGGAGCATTTTTATGTCAGATAGCTTTTAATTCCATTTTTATGAGATTTTCTCTACACTTAAACAGTCGTACTTTTTTTAACTTGAAGAAAAAAACATTTATTTCAGCATGGTTAGGAATAAAGAAAGGGGACTGGGAATTGTGCATTCATGAAGTTTTAGCTAATTAAGCAGAACAGAAGACTCACAGTTGGGGGGGGCGGTAAGAAAGGGCTTCATGGGTGAACTGCTGATGCATTACTGATGCATGGGCATTTTACGGAGGAGCCATGGGGGTGACATGTGAATTGACAAGACTGAGGATGGGGCACGCATTCTGAGCGTGTGTTGATGGTGCATGGTAAAGTCTGTCCTACAAGGCTGCACAGTGCTTTAGAAACCTTTCTGTTCACCCTTGGAACACTCTGTATGGGGAGGCGATGGATACGCCCTCCTATGTACGCTGGGAAGGTAACTCAATGGTGAAGAGCACTGGCTGCTCTTCCAGAGGACTTGGGTTTGAGTCCCCACACCCACAATTCCCGGCACCTACATGTCAGCTCCCAACTGTCTGTAACTCCAGTTCCATGGGACCCAACGCCCACCTCTGGGGGCACCAGACATACACTCACATAGCCACAAATATAAATAAAAATACATCTTTAAACAGAGAAAAAGACCAGATAGTTTCTTGGTTTATTTAAGACAATAATATTTATACTGAAATAAATTTGAATATATGTACATATTTTTCTACGCACATACATATATACATATAAATAACATAATTTTTTCTTCAAGTATTCAAATAATGTAGCTGCTGATTCAATTAATGTTTGGTAACGATTAAGCATGTTAAAAATTGGTTGTTTTGACTAATTGGATATGAAATGTTTTATGGCATTTAAAATTTGAGAACGTTTTCTGATTTAAGGCCAAGAATTTAGTTCTGCTCAGTAAACATCACATGTGTACTGTGAGCACATGCTCTCCACTTAGATCTGACGTGCTATAAATATCAATTCAATCTAAGCGGCTAGGAACTTTGTTCACACTTTCCTCCATCACTCGTGTGTGTGTGTGTGTGTGTGTGTGTGTGTGTGTGTGTCTGTGTGTCTGTGTGTGTCTGTGTGTCTGTGTGTGTCTGCATAGTGCAGGTGTATGTGTCAGTGTGTTTATGCATAATACAGGTGTGTGTGTTGCAGTGGTGTGTGTTTGTGTATCTGTATGCATAGCACAGGTATGTGTGTGAGTGAGTGTACTTGTACATGCATGTGGAAAAGAAAGGTTGACATTCGTCTCTTCCTTTACTGCTCTCTACCACACCTTCTGAGGCAGTGCCTCCCTGGATCGAGAACTCACCAGTTTGTCTAGACAGGCTGGCCAGCTGGTCCCAAGAGCACTCTAGTCTCTCCCTGTTCTGCACTGGGATTACAGATCCAGAAGTTTATGTGGGTGCCAGGGATTCAAACTCAGACCCTCAGCTTATGCAGCATGCACTTTGCGAACTAAGCCGTTTTCCAGCCCCTTAGTTATTTGTTTTTTAAGAGAACAATGTTTATCTTTTAAATGAATTCAAATACACATTTATAAGATCTATAAATTATACCGTTTTTTTTCTTGAACTTGGGTATTCAAGTAACAGCTATTAATTCAAGTGTTTTAATAAACATTAATCATAGCAAAAATGCTTTATTATATGAAATAGTTTATATAAATCACTTAAAACTTGAGAGGTTTTTTTTTTTTAATTTATTTATGGGCCTGGCTTTAGTCCTACTTGGTAAAACTATGAGAATGCAGAGTTTTGAGCTGGATATGTGACTTACGCTTATAATCCAGTATCCAGAGAGCTGAAGTCAGATGATGACCCAGGTTCAGCCTGGACTACAAAACAAGACCAACATCAGGAAGAAAAAGGAAAGAAAGTCTGAACGGGAAGCCTGTAGTTAGATGTCACGTTCTACCCATGCCAGTCAGATCAAAGCGGCTGATAGCTTTGTCTCTGGTGTCTACACTGCCTGTCATGTGTTCTCTGGTCTGATCAGTTGCTCCAGAAGCAGAAAGACCTCATGTTTGGCATTAGGATTCATCTACACTCAGACTGGAGATGTCGTGAGCATCTCTGCTTGACACCCAGTTCTTAGCCACACTTTCAGTGTGGCATGCATGCCTGGCTCCAGGTCAGTGGGATGTGCAGGTGTGGTCTGAGTACAGGCTTTGGAGTTCTCTCCTTCCCCTTCTTTCCAAGGTCCTCCTACTTCTTTTTGCCCTGCTTGCTCTCTCCTCCTTGACCTGGGTCCTCTGGACAGAAAGCCGACACATACAGGGAGAGTTAATGTTCTCTTGTACTGTTGTCACTAAAAAAAACTCTGACCTTCACATACACACCAACACATGCAAACTATTTTTTTTATGACTGTCTATACCCATGTTCTCTTCTTTCTTTAGATGCCAGGAGACTCTGAAGAAGTCGGACATATGGAGCAGAACAGACCTAAATTTAACCAACCTATATATTTTAAGACATTTTAAGAATGTCTTTTAATTTTAATTTAGCAGTTTACATAATCTAATGTCTCTTAGCAGATATTGATTTTTGTACATTAGCATTTAAAAAATTCAAAGTCAACAAAGCACCATACAGGATCCAGACACCCTGTGTATTTCTCATCTTTACATGGCTTATTTTTTATATTACTTTACTCTTTCTTTAAAGACTTCATAATTTTTAAACTATTTATTTTTTATGACTGTCTATAACCATTTTCTTTTCTTTCTTTAGATGCCAGGAAACTCTGAAGAAGTTGGACACATGGAACAGAACAGAGGTAACCGAGCCACATGCAAAATGTAGATTAATAGAAACAGGTTCATTTAAGTTATAAGACCTAGTGGGACAAGCCTAAGCTAATGGCCAAACTTTCATAATTGATAATACATCTTCTTGTCATTATTTTTGAGCTGGCAGTCCTGATGAGAAAGTATATATATATATATATATATATATATATATATATATATATATATATGAATGTGAGTAATTAATAGATAAATATAATGAAAAGGTTAATGTGGTTAAATTTAAAACCTTATTTTTTTAAATTTTACTTTCTCCTTTAATTATGTGTTTGTGGAGGTAGGAACCTTCAGAGGCTAGAGGTGTGGGATACCCTGGAGCTGGAGATATGGGTGGTTGTGAGCTGTCTGGTGTGGGATCTGGGGACAGAACTCAGGTCCTCTATGAGAGAAGGACTCCCTGACCACTGTCCCCCAAACCAGCTCTCCCACCATGTTTTGTTTTACTCTTTGTGAACCTTCCACTCCCTTCCTTGTCCACACCTGTGGTGGTCTGAATGCATTTGACCCCCATAAGCTCATAAGGAGTGGCACTCTTAGGAGGTGTGGCTTTGTTGGAGTAGATATGTTCTTGTTGGAGGAAGTGTGTCACTGTGGAGGTGGGCTTTGAGGTCTCATATGCTCAAGCCAGGCCCAGTGTTTCAGATCACTTCCCGTTGCCTGCAGGATCAACGTGTAGCTTCTTCTCCACTCTCAACTCCTTCTCCAACACCATGTCTGCATGCATGCTGCCATGTCCTGCCATGATGATAATGGACTAAGGCTCTGAAAATGTAAAGCACCCAATTAAATGTTTCCTTTATAATCATTACTGTAGTCATGGTATCTCTTCACAGCAATAAAAACCCTAAGACAACACCCTTCCTACCTACCTGTCAATTCCTCCTATTAAGCTGGCAAGGGGACTTGCTCATAGTAGGTACACAACGCATTTTTATTAGAAATAGTGATCACTTCCATTTTCCAGTGTGTCTGCCTTTAAACCATTGATTCTCAACCTGTGGGTTGTGACCCCTTTGAGATCAAACAACTTTTTCACAGGGATTACCTAAGAGCAGAAAGCACAGGTATTTGCATTATGATTCATAGCAGTAAAAAAATACTGTTGTGAAGTAGCAATGAAAATAATTTTATGGTTGGAGGTCACCAACCATACACCATTAATACACCATGAGGAACTGTATTAAAGGGTCACAGCTTTAGGAAGGGTAAGAACCTTTAAATAGACAGGCACACTAGAGGCTGTCCACTCTCTTGCAGACTAAATGCTAATGATAAACCACATTTGACGATTACAGGAGGTTTTTGCCTTTTATTGTTTCTAGCTGGTTCAACTATATTCACTGTGAAATTATAATGTAAATTAAACTGACTGCTTTTTGTTTTATCCGAGTTAATGCTACTCAAAATTGACTCGCAGATCTTCGGAAACAATGGTGCTTTGCACATCATGAATGGAAATATTGAATACACAGTGACCTAGCTATTATCTTCAATGGCTGAAGGCTGCAAGCGTCTGTGGGACTTTCTGAAAAGAACTTTCTAATTCTGATTATTGTGGAGAGGGGCTGCCAGCAAAGTGACAGACGTTAAGATCTGCAGGATTCCTGCCCCCTTGTTCATAGAACATGTCCAGCCGATGATCTATACATTAGGTTATTTAGGTGTGTGATACAGTACAGGGTCCGGAAGCAGAAAGGATGGCTAATGACAGTGTTGGCTTGACGGTCGCATGAAGACAGCCAAGAATATTTACAAGAACCCCAAAACACAGTCTCTCTTTGTCTGCCTCCCCCATTCCACCTCTCTCTCCCCCTCCCCCTCCCCATACACACACCCCAAAACAAACTGACTTTTGAGGGAATACGTGGAAAGCATGGGGAAGGCAGACAGTACAGAAGGTCCCTGGACAACGTATTTATTACCTATATCTCTATGGTGCACTAGGTTGTGTTCAAGGCAAAAACTCCTGCAGTGGAGTCCTACAGAATTTTTAGCCACAAATCCACATGATGTGTCCTGGATCACAGACTTAAGAGTTAGATTGCCTAGTGAAGCCCACAGATTTTGTTTTCATTCTCTTCTCGGGCTCCAGGATGTAAGCCTGAGACAGGAAAGTAACTTTAGGTGGTGAGCACAGGTAGACCTGTGTGTGTAGACCCTGAGGTCATAGGGCTCCCTCTCACCTGCACATGCAGCTTAGGATATTTGTCAAGAACAGTCTGTTTTCTTAGTGCTTCACTGGGCAAATCACTTAGTGTTTCTCTAGAGGATTTTTCTAGAATACATTTTTTTTATGAGCCCAGAAAAAAGGACTGCATCTGAGTGCCAACAGTTGTGTTACACAGCTTGAGGAGATGGAGCCGCACATCCCTGCATGAACATTGGCACCCAGCACTGTAGACATGGGCTTCAGAAGTGGGGGAAGGGACTTGTGAAATATTGGAACCCCCCACACTCGTGGAGCTTAGGAACTACGGCACTGAGGGAGTCTGATGGAGTCTGCAGAGCAGCCTCATGTAGCCAGACTTCCTTTTGTATTTGGGCTTGTTAATAGTCTGTAAGGAAGACAAGAAAATCTTCTAGTACAGATTCATCCATATTTTTTCCAAAATACGGGAGATATCAGACCTGATTTTTCAGGGGTGAGATGGCTTTTAAAATACCCAAGGACCTGGGAGGAGATATTGTGCCCTGCCTGCTCATTCCTGAGTCTGATTTTCCTCCAGGGTCACAGCTCTACTTGCAGACATGGGTCTCTGTGGGCATGGCACAGGCACCAGGGACTGTGGGAATCTGATGGACCTATGGATGTTGCCTAGAGGTAACAGGTCTTTTATTTCTGCCTGTTGTGCCCTTTAAACCATATAGATGGTACTCTACTTTGAGAAAATACAAAACCATGTGTGATGATTGCTGTACTTTAAGTGAGTCTTTACCATCCATGTCCTTAACCCATGCCTGTTAATCGCGCACATGTTACTATTTCTAGTGTTTCAAAGGAGCCCTTGTGCTTGAGAAGGCTGGGAGATCTAGGCTTAGTGTGTAGAGCTCTGGAAACTTGCAAGGCCTCCTGCTTATGCCCAGGAATGACATCATTGATGTTTGTTCCAGTGGCTGATGCTGCTGGACTTCTGGAAGGATGGGGTGGGGTGGGGATTCACCCTGCTGAGCCCAGATGGGGTTTGTTCAGGTCTGAACACCCCAGCCAGGACTTCTAATTGGTGAGCTTGGCACTAAGAGGGAGTTTGCAGTCAAGGTCATTTGGAGACTTGCAAAAAGATGAACTTTTTACTGCTAGCGATCAGTTACTGAATACTAATGCATCCCCATTTTCTTTAATATCATTTAGTATTGGCTGGCAACAGATGACCACACCATTTTCTGGGTGGAAATGAAGGCTCACTTCCCAGTTCTCTGATCCTTACACACCCAAACACACAACGCTCTAATTAAATACGTTCTTACAACTCCATGCAGATACTCCAGCTGCTTTTCATAAATTAACTCTACTCAGATAATAACAAAACTTCCTTTTCTTAATATGGAGCATGTGCATGCTTTAAGTGAGCTCCAGAAACCTCCTCGGGGTTGAACGTGTTCCCTATTTCCTGTGCGCAATGGAATTGAGCAGAACAGTGGCCCAGATGCCAACGGGCGCCATCATTCAATCCTAGGACCATGTGCATGTCCGCTTCCAACAACAGCACCTACAGAACACAGCTGCCTTACTTTGGAAATAGGACACTAGACCTTTTTGATTATTTTCCATGGGGTAACCCTGTGCAGTAAGGGGCTCATTAAGCAGATAGCCTTGGCCTTATAAAGTTTAAGTTTTTGAAGGTGAAAAGGTGTCTGTGTGAGGCTTGTTGGTACCTCCACACTCACTAGCTGCAGGGGAGGCTCAAATCTGCTGACACACCACTGGCTGCTCAGGTCCAGAAACTCACTGCCTCCATTCCACACAGATCTCTGCCGCTACTTTCCATAAACTAATCCATCGACTCAATTCAGCGAATGTTCATCAATACTAAGCACCCGGATGCTTTGTGTACTTTGGGGAAATGAGAAGCAAAGAAATCAAAAGCTGCTTGAATTCTGGGAATATTCTGCATATTTCTGCCCAGCTGATTTGACCACAGATTCCTCGAACAGTATCGGAACTGCTTTCTGAGCTCTTGGGGCAGAGAGACCTTGATCGATTTCCCAGCACTGGCAATATCCCAAATTTTTCTAGCCTTTAGTTTCCTTGTCTATAAAATGTACATTCCGTTAGGACAATGGCACTGGGCTGTGACAAACACTAAATGCTACTCAAACAAACTACTTCCATTGATTTATTCAACAAATTTTCTTTGTGTGCCTACCATTTACCTGACAGGGGTCTAAGCACCTGGCATAGTGTCCTGTTCTCCTCACAACCCAGACTAATTAATCTTCGCTATCGACTGGACAGGATTTGAAAACATAGAATACAGACTTCTGACAGGTCAGCACGGATAGTATTAGAGAGTTTTGACTGAGAGGGAAAGACCCACCCCTAATGTGAAAGGCACAGTCCTATGGAATGAGGTCCCAGGCTGAATACAAAAAGGAAGCGAGCCGAAGGTGAGCATCCATCTCTCTCTGCTTCCTGGCTGTGGATATGACGGGAGCAGATGCCTCTCATGCCTGCCATCATGCCTTTCCTCTAGGATGTATGATATCCTTAAACTGTGAGTCAAAGTCAACCTTTCCTAGCTTAACTTGCCTTTTTCAAATACTTTGTCAAAGCAATAAAAAAAAAAAAAAAAAAAAAAAAAAAAAAAAAAAAAAAAAAAAAAAAAAAAAAAAAAAAGGAAATGATACACTCGCCACGTGTGTGCGTACAGGAGCGGGGAGAGAAAAGAAAATTGATGTTCTGGGAAGCGTGGACAATGGTAGGGAATAAAAAAAAATAGAGTAAGACATATGGACGGAGATATTTGGGGTCCACCATCTGTGATGTCATTGGGTGCATGTGTGGTACACACACATGTTTGTATAGGTGGTGTGTATGTGTGGAGACTATATGTCTTCTTCCATCCCTTGCTACCTGCTTTTTGAGAAAAGGTCTCTCACTGACCCTGGAGTGGAGCACAAATCTTAACAGGTCTTATTAATGAAAACAAACCTGTGGTGGTAATCTAATTGTACTGAAATGTGATTTTGATTGTATGTTAATAAATAAAGTTGCCCGGGGGTCAGAGCTATTAGAGCCATAGCAAGAGTGTGGCGGTGGTGGCACACGCCTTTAATCCCATAGATATCTGTGTGTTCAGGGATATAGCCAGCATTGGAGACATATGCCTTTAAGACCTAGGGGGCTGTACATTCAGACAGTGACGAGGCAGTCACGTGTTCGGGTTTACAACCAATGAGAAGGCAGAACAAAATACTTTAAATAGACGAACAGACAGGAAATAGAGCCCTCTTTCGGGAAGCTGGGACACCGCAGGCGGAAGGGTGAGATTTTAGCTCTGAGCTCTGACCTCTCGGCTTTCTCTTTTGCATTGTTTCTGTGTTTCTTATTTAATAAGACGGTTGGTTACATCAATACAAACCTGGCGCCAGGTATTGAGTGTGAATGCCTGAAGATCAGAGAAGCAGAACAAGCCACAACCACCTCACTTCACCAATTCCTTAGCTGATCCTGTTTCCTCAGACCGGAAGCTTCTGAGTCCTCATCCAAATGAATCTCAGCTGAACTGCTGCTCAAAAGCCTAAAAGCTTAACCAGGCTCTAGTTCCTGGATTTCACGCCTTATATACCTTCCTGCTTTCTGCCATCACTTCCTGGGATTAAAGGCGTGTGTCACCATGCCTGGCTATTTCCAGTGTGGCCTTGAACTCACAGAGATCTCTGCCTCCAGAAGGCTAGGATTAAAGATGTGAGTGCCACCATTTTCTAGCCTCTGTATCCAGTGGCTGTTCTGTTCTCTGACCCCAGATAAGTTTATTAGGGTGCACATTATTTTGGGGAACACAGTACCACCACACTGGAGCTCACAGATTAGGCTAGTGAGGTGGGCCAATGAACTCCAGGGACCCTCCTGACACTGCCTCCTCAGTGCTGTGAGGACAGAGGCATATGACCATTGTCAGGTTTTCATGGGTGCTGGAGACCTGAACACAGATCCTCACACTTACACAGTGAGACTATTACCCACTAGGCCATCTCCTCAGCTCTCAATTATGATGTTAAATGGAATAAATTGGTTGAGACTCATGAAAAGGCTGATGGATTTGAATGTTGACTATGAGGCAGAGGAGGATCATGGAAACCAGGGTCTTAGGGTGGGAGCAAAGTTCCAGAGTGACTGAAGCATGGAGGGATAATCTTCTGAGCATGGGCAAGAGGGAGGAAGGTACCTATCACTCAGGAATGCAGATAATGGCCATTGCACGCATGCTTTCTCAGCTTTGAGCCCGGCTGTAATGTGGCAGTCATGTGTAGATGGCAGGCTCACTCCAATGGCTGTTCGGAGATTAGACACCCCAGAGTGTATTAGTTCTCCAGAAGAATGCATCCAAGTGTGTGTGTGTGTGTGTGTGTGTGTGTGTGTGTGTGTGTGTGTGTGTGTATGTGTGTATATGTGTGTGTGTGGGTATCTGTGTATGTGTGTGTATGCATATGTATGTGTGTATGTGTGTGTGTTCCTTCCTCTAGCTATATGTTATATATAAATAATATGAGAAATTACAGGAATTATAATTGCATGGTCCTCTGAAGTCTAAAAACTTGACAAAACTGATAGCTTCTTGGTCCAAGAAGCTCAGAGCCACTGTACAAGAGTGACCAATATGCAGCCCAGACTGAAAGTTGCTTGGAGAGTCACTGGTTTGAGTCTGCTTTAAAGGGGTGAAGTATCTCAAGTCTGATATCTATGAGAGCCCACTTGCCTAGGGATAGCTCTGCCCTCTCACATCAACTGGACTCTCTCACATCAACTATCATCCAAGACAATCTCTCACTGATATGGCTGCAAGCCAATCTGATCAAAGCAATTTGTCAGCTGAGGTTCCTTCTTCCCAGGTAACTCCAGGTTGTGTCAAAATGACCATAAAAACTAATTAGGGCATTCATATTCTTGTAGGTAACCCCAATAAATTGGTTGGGTCACCAAGACAGTTTCTGGTGAAACTGGGTCTGTCATCAATAATTCATCTAAGATACAACCTTACTTCCCAGTCTCTCTCATTGATTGGGAGGGGAGGCAGAGCTGGATTTTGCATTTAAATGGTGAACTCCATACTTTCCTCCTTTGGGAATTCCTGCCTTGGGGTACAATGCCCCATCACCTGTGATGAGCAGATGACCTTTGCCCTCATCCTCAGATCAGGTGACAGTGATGAGGGAGAAGTTTGTTTGGGAGAAAGGTTGTGAGCTGTTGAAGCTGCAGTTTCCAAACATGACTTGGTGTGCACAATGGCTGCTTTGACATCTGACCGCTTCTCCAAATTGGTCCTGGTAACTCAAAAAATTCAAACTCTCCCAAGTATTTCTTCAGATAGTAACATTCTGTCTACTTGTTTGGGGTAAATCCTAGGTCAGACTGCTGCCTCTTGTTAGATTCCCTTTCTCTTTGGGACTATTGGGGGACACTTGGCCGCAAAGACATACAAAGTCAGAATGGTTATTCAGAGTGATTTAGATGTCCCCCATCCCAAGGAACAGAGTGACATTGCTATTCCCTGCATGACCTCCAGCTTCTGTGTGAATGAAGGGACCCCTAGTCTTTTACACAGTCCTGAGCCCCAGCTACAGAGAGGGTCACTGGGGATGTGACAGCGTTTCTCACCTCCAAGGGTCTACGAAGAGGACTCCCTGTACCTACACTGCGATTCCTCTGCTGAAATGATGGCTGTACAATGACATCCAGCCACATCTTCTACCGCCTCATTTGGAAACTCAAGTTGCCTTGATGTACAGCAAAGTTCGGGGTCAGGACTTTAAATGAAGGACCACCTAAGCCTGGTTTACAGTCATCACACTTATTCCCTTTCTCAGCACGTGCGCAGTTTCCCTTCCTGGAAGGACACCAGGAGGATTCACATCAGGCTCTGTCAGTTCTACCATCTGGTGATGCCTCCAAAGGGCTCCCCACAACACCTTCTCAGACTAAGGGTGGTTTTGTAGGCACATAGGGCAGGAGGCCCAGGTACCAAGAGGCAAGCATTCTCAGAGTTCCCCTGCTGCCTAGATAGCTCCTTGCTCCTTAGAGAAAAAAAAGTGTTGACAATTTTTTCCCTAGGAAAGAAAGACAATTTCTTCTTCTGTCCTTATTGGTGCAGTTTCATTTCACCATAAATGATCCAAATCATCTGAGAGTCTCACAATATTTCTTCTTCAGAGTAAGCAGGAAGAAATGCTGGGAATACAAATCCCAGCCAGGAGCCTCTGGCCAGTGTTTCCTGGTGCAGGGCAAATGACAGTGCTTCCCTTAGCCTGTCAGAAAACTCAAATGCAAGAGAATGCACAGTTCAGGATCCACCTTCCAGGGAGTCAGCTGACAAATGTCTGGGAATGATGAGATTACAGAGTCAAATCTCATTCTTAAGCAGTAAAATGTGCCATCAGAACACATTTGGGAACACAATTTTGTTCAGGGAGGAGGGGATCCCAGGCTTAAATATCAGCCAAGTGAATCAGTTTATAAGAAAACCCTGCAGAGCTGTGTTCATGAGTTCAATGTTCTACTCTGTGATGCTTTATTTGGGTTTTATGAAGAAAGTAAGACTGCAACAGAATCTTCATCTAAGAAATACAACTTGTGTCTTCCATGGACATGCAGCTTTTTAATACAGCCTACTTCACTGCAAATGTATTTTAAATGAATTCCTTCCCAACACCATCACACATAAACAAAGCATGAAGGCAAAATGTAGTTGGGAAGAGAAGACAAGAGAATGAATAGTGAGTTCCCTAGATGATGATGATGATGATGATGATGATGATGATGATGATGGTAGTGGTGATGGTGGTGGTGGTGATCATAGTGATGATGATGGTAATAATGATGATGATGGTGATGATAATGATGACATGATATGATACCGATAATTACGATAAATGTAATGATAATGATGGTGATTGTGGTGATGGTGGTGATGATGATGATGGTGATGATGATGGTAATGATGATGATGATGACAGTGATGATGGTGGGGAAAAGATAAGCCACTTTATTTAGTTATTGTTCTCTCTTTGTTTTGTCCAGGAAAACCATGTTTAATATCTTAAAAGAAAAGAGCAAGGTTTTACAACAAGGAGATGGCTGGCACTGGAGTGTCTGACCGCGTGTCTGGTGGTGTGGTGACTTCAGGTGGTGCTGTCGCTCTGTCAGTCTTGACCATCACAGATTTGATCCCATCATGTTATCTCATTAAAATATATGAGTTCCGTTCATGTTTATAACCATGCCCCTGTGCTCACCACTGTTTCCATAGCAATCCTTGGCCTATCAATCAGACGAGATGGATACAATGTAGAGGTTTTGCAAGCTGCTAGTGTGAGACATATCAAGTTATGTCAGCAAACCCACCCCCCACCCCCCGGACTGGGCGGCTCCAACAGCATACTTTTGTTTTCCACAGTTCGGGATGCCAGAAGTCCAAGTTTGAAATGGCTGTCCAGTGAGTTCCTGTAGCTGGAGGCTTTTCTGGGTCCTGCCTGGTCCCACAGTCATTTATAAAATGATTACTCGGAGGGGTATATTAATTATAAATGTTAGGCTGATGGCTCAGGCTTATTACTAACTAGCTCTTAAAACTTAAATTAACCCATTTTTATTAGTCTATGTAATGCCATGGGGCCATGGCATTGCCGCTCACTCTGCTGGCGTTTTGTCCCTTGGGTGGTTGGGTGGCATCTCTCTCAACTCTGCCCTTCTTTCTCCCTGTATTCAGTTTGGCTTTCCTGCCTTGCTATATTCTGCCCTGCCATAGGCCAAAGCAGTTTTATGCATCAACCAATAAAAGCAACACATATTTGCAGCATACAGAAGGGCATCTCACATCATTTCCCCTTTTCTGTCTAATTAAAAAGGAAGGTTTTTAACTTTAGCATTGTAAAATTACATATAATAAAACAGTTATCAAGCAAGAATTACAGTTTTATAATATTTAGTTTATTTGTATTTGGCAAAAATAAAGAAAATATCATCTATCCTATCTTTGTGAGTCTAAAGTTTTATATCTAATTTATCTTTTATCATAACTAAGGAAAACCATAATTATAACCATCTAGTCTTCAACTCCATCAAAGACCCCAAAAGGATATAATATTACCTGAGTAAACAGGAAGTGCATTGTAAACAACTTCCATAATTCTAGAAATGACAGAGACATCTGGCTGCCTGGACAGTCACCCAAAGTTCTTCTGTAACATTGGGGTTCATCTTCAGCCTACAGGCCTAGAGTGTCTGGCAGATTTCTCAGTGAAGTAGGAAATTTGGAGGACTGTCGCACCTATTTTGGCAAAATTCATCAGTTGCTTTCTTCTGTGTCCTACAGAATGTCTGGCAGACTCTTTCATGATGAAGAAACCCTGAAGGACTGTCCCACTTTGTTTTAGCAAGTTCAGCAGTCATTTTTCTGTGGGTCTTGCATGTTCAGTTCATACGAATATTGTCAAGCAGTCCAGGCAAGAGCAGTTTCTTGCCCAAATGGGTAGAAAGCAAACTCCATAAGGAGCTTCTTCAATGCCCATCATCATCTTGAAGTAATTGGTGCAGCCAGGAACAGATGTGTCTCATTGTCAAGAAAAGTCTAAGTTCTTAAAACATTTTAAATGTCTTATTCTGTAGGCCTTTGAAGTGTTTGAAGATTACCTACCCATCTGAAATATATCTCTGTATATCTAGAAAAGCTTATTAATATGACTATAAGTTTGACTATTATAGATGACTATTAATTTGTATTTCTTAATTATATATTACACTTTTAAATGAACTGTATAAAGATAATATCTTAAACAAGAGTAGAAATATACATATAGTATAACAAAATTGACCATAAGTTTGTATCAATAAATCAAAATTGATACCAGTGTAAAGTATTTTGAGATTAATAGTTGTTTTTTGGATTAAAGTGCATTCAATAATAATCTTTTTTTCCCATCATTTCTATATCATATCCTCCTTTTTTCTTCAGAAAGAGATTGACTATGACCACTAACTATTTATGACCAACCCCCTTTAAATGAAAGCAAACATTCATAGACAATATTTTGGGAATTGGGGCATAGTTTTTTATATTATTTCCTGCTGACTGGGGGTGCTAGTAATCTTATGGGGATCCTGAGAAAAATTAGAATTATGGTCAAGTCCTGACTGGGGTATTTTGTGTGGTTGGTCCATCTCAGCCAGTAGCCTTGAAGCTGTTGTGAATGTTGGATCACCTGGGCCATCATTCCCATTGGAGACCTTTCAGGGGGTCTTGTTCAATCAAACCATATTAACCTGGAAGCAATCCACAGCTTCTTATCCTCTGTGGAAACAAAAGCAGAACCTCTTTTCCAAAGCAACATATCTAAATTTTGAAGTCAAGATACCTTTAAAATACATAAGTTGGTTTAACTTAGCAGCCCCCACAATCAAATGCCTCTCAACATTTAGCTCATTAACACTCATAATTCAAAGAAAACATAATAATATATATAATTCAGACTCTATGTGTATTTTCTATCTTTATGTGACTTATTTTTCATATTATTTTACTGTCCCCTTAAAGACTTTATTTTTTAAAATTATTTATTTCTTCCTATAACTGTCTATATTCTTTTTCCTCTCTCTCAAGCCTATGTACATTTTTTAAACACATTGTAACTCGCTTAGAGGTTTTTTTGTCTAATTTTGTCTTTATTGTGTATCTGTAATCCTTTTTCGATCATTGCTTTAAACTGCTAAGCAGACATGGCTAGGACCAAAGCAGTGGCTTTAGCTGCTGGCTCTTCCCCGTTTGGCTTCCCAACATGGCAGAGGTAACCAGAAGAGTCATGTTTACATCCCTCCCAACTTTGTGGTCCATGCTGCCACCAGGTAGCCTGCAGTCGGCCATCCTGCCCCACGTTGGTTGGATACCAAATACAGACAGAGGCTTTTCTGCATCTTGCCCAGTCCCAAAGCTGCTTATAAAATAATCATTCAGAGGTTTATATTAATTATAAATGTTTGGCCATTGGCCCAGGTTTATTACTAACTAGCTCTTACAACTTAAATTAACTCATTTTTATTAATCTATGTATTGCCACGTGGCCGTGGCATTACTGGTCTGCTGGCATCTTGCTCCTTGGGCAACTGGATGTCATCTCTCTTGACTCTGCCCTTCTCTCTCCCTGTATTCAGTTTGGCTTTCCCACCTAGCTATATTCTGCCCTGCCATAGGCCAAAGCAGCTTTATTCATCAACCAATAAAAGCAACGCATATTCACCATGTACAGAAGGGCATCCCACATAAAAATCCCTTGAGGGCTCTTTGTCTTACAGTTGGCCATCTTCATCCTGTGTGTGTGATGGGTATAGGCAACATCTCTGGTCTCTTCCTATGATATAAACCTGCCTTGAATGGGCCCCTCCTAGTCATATCTAACTAGGCATTACTTCCAAGTTCCATTCCATTGGAAATCAGAGCTTTAGCATGTGAATTTTGAGAGAACACAGGCCTTCCTCCCATAGTAGCAAAGTAAAGATGAATTTTGGGACATAAGGGCATGGCTCAGTCAGTAAAATACCTCCTATTCAATCATGAGAACCTGAATGCCATTATTAAAACCCAGGTAAGAATCCAGGCATGTTGTTAAATGTTTATAACACTGGATCTGTTGAGGTAGAGACAGGAAAATCCCTGGAGCTCTTTGGCCAGTCATTCTAGCTTAACTGAAGACACCCCAGCCAGTGAGAGACCTTGTCTCAAAAGCAAGGTGGATCACTCCTGACGCATGACAGCTGAAGTGGTCTTGTGGACTCCACGTGCACACACACACACACACACACACACACACACACACACACACACACACGATGAAATTCAGTCTTGACACCCATTTCACAAGTGTGTCTCTTGGAAATATGAACACGTCTTAGCACGTGGCTGAGCCCACTAGACCAGGGTTCGCCCACCCCCTTTTATCCTGTGAGTTTCTCTTCCAAAGCAATTATGACAGCAATTTGAAGGAAGATTGTTATTTCTATTTGTCTGAACTGATCGATTCTTTTTCTTTAAATTGCCTGTCATTCTTTTTCCACACGCTGAAAAAAAAAAAAAACTCATAAAATGTGTCTAGGGTGAAAAGAAAAGCATCAAGTTCAAAGCCAGAATCTCAAAAATCTAATTTTAACTTGCCCAAAGCACACACCTTAAGCAAGGCTCTGACCCTCCTTCTCCATAGGGGAAAAGGGATAATACTCTCAATTTTTCGGTAAGATTATATGATAAAGTATGCGTTTAATTCTGCTATAGTGTTTGGAACTCGTGTATATAGTAAATAAATGTCTCTCATTTCACTCTCAATATAACTATCACTTGCCTCTAATAAAGCACATTTTTCTTTCGATGCTGTAAATCATTTTCGATGGAAGTCATAAGCATATTTGATCACATTTTTTTTTAAGTTATAGCTAGTTGTTAGGTGGGGGCCACATAAATGGTGAAGGTTCTAGACTGGGAAGAATGAATTGAGCAAAACAGAGGGGTCCAGGGTCACAGTGATGTGTTAATGACTTGCCTGTTGCTGTGACAAAATGCTATGACAACAGCGACTTAGGAAAGACAGAGTTCATTTGGGCTTAAGGTTCCTGAGGAAAGTCCACCACAGCCAGGGAGGCATGGCAGCAGACAGTCAGGTGAAGAAGCTGAGAGCTCACACCTTCCACCACAACCATGAAGCAGAGAGAGAGACCTGGAAGTAGGGTTGGGCTGTGAACTCTCCCCTAGTGACATACTTCCTCCCAAACATGGCCACCGACTGGGCTCAGGCATTCAAATATCTGAGCCTAAGGCAGACATTTCTCATTCAAAACACTACACAAAGCATCCACAGGAGACATCTGGGTGGTAAGAGGTGTCCAGAGCTTTCAAAAGGTGCCTGAAAAAAAATAACAAGATATACTGGTGGATTGATGGGAGACAAAAATGAGAGACGTGTAGATGCCCCTCAATTTAATAATGGACTAGGATTAGCCAATCTTAAATGGCATTGAATTGCAGTTTTAAAAATATCCCACTCAAGGGTTCTTGTTAATTTTCCTCACCTTCAGGGCCTGTGATTCTCCGATGGGTCTGTCATTATCAACTCCACTTGTGCTGCAAAGATTTATTTAGCCTTCTCTCATCAGTGTGTAAAATATGTGTTTCTTTATACAGAAGGAGACCTTTCTCTCTGGGATGTTGACTGTTGTTGTTGATTTTTTTTTTAAGTAGAACCAGTAGTAATAACCTCAAGATGCCTATCTAGACACATGAGAAGTTCCAAAGGCGGAGGTCATGGTGAAGAAAAACAAACTCCACTCCAACCCCGGGGAAGAAATAGCCTGTGAGCCTAATTAAATGCAGCTAAAATTAGACAGGATTTTAAAATCATACCTGCAGTGAAAAGTTGGAAAATTATTACAGCCAACTAAAGAATCAGATAAGTTTAAAATATAGAACTCAGTTTTCATAATTAACTCCCAAGCATAGGAATGTTTCTCTAATAATGGGTATGATGAGGGAATTAACTAATTAACATGTAGAAAGGAGTCAGGCCTTACAGACAAGGGGTGGCTAATTACAGAAATGGCTTCCATTCCCTTGCAGATCCTGGCTTCCTTGGTGATTTCCTGTGCAGGCTGAAGAGTTTAGAAACACTTCCTGAGACTTTCGAGCAAAGGGAATAGTGTGGCAGCCTGGAACTCACCTGGCTTGAGGTATGCACACATAACCCTCTTATAACAATGCAGTTGGCAGCCTCAGACACTTTCCCACATGCACACCCATCTCCGAACAATGAAATAAATTTCTCCCAGCAACCCCAGGAGCTGCAGTGATGGGCAGATACAGATCCTCTTCATTTTCTACCTGTGTCCAGCTATAGAAGCAAGGAAGCCAATTTAGCCTGAGCTGATTCTGAATGTGTGGTCAATAACACAAAGCTGCGTCCCCAAGTGAACTTTCAGAGGGGATTCCCTGTTTACCAAGGTGGTCCTATGCTTAAATCGGGCATGCATATGATTAGAATCAGGTGCATTATGGGAAGGGGTGTAAACAGGTGAAAAATAAGTATGTAACTTAATCTGTCACTCAAAATAGACAACCACACACATTAAGCCTCTGGCAATTAAACTCCTCCTTCTCTTGAGACCTATGAGAGGAAACCCCAAGCAACAGTCATAGCTGCTGAGGACTGCTGGTCTGCTGTCAATCCTGACAGTGTACTTCTTTCTAACCAGTACTATCACTTCACTTTGAAGAAAGTTGTTTTGAGGCTTTGCAATCTGTGCGGACCTTTATTTCATTCTTGAATAAGACACCAGGAGTCTGCAAGCATGCCTCCCAGACCATGCCCACTGGTAACAGCTAGACTTAATGGCACAGAAACATTGGTTACATTGTGGTAGGAAATACCACCCCCCCAACACCCATCACCATATTACTATTGAATCCCCGTGGTCAGCAGATGCATGGAGTCCTCTGTCCCCCACACACATACTCATGCTTACCTGTGCACTCCTCAGATGCTCTCAGTGGGGACCCCAATGCTGAGACTCTGGGGTACCTCTGCCTGCTGTACACTGAAGTATGACTTATAAGTGAATGTCATTTACTCACAGCCACTGATGAAAACAATTTCTATAATAAATGGCTCTATGACACTTAGAGAAAATGAAGCATTCCCAACATGAAATTACAGAATGTGTACATTTGATATCCAATCTGCCACAAAATGGAAACCAAGGACAGGTTATATGTCCAGTGGGTTTGGTTAAATGCTATTAGAAGGAGGGCACTTCCTTTTCTGCGGCCAGTCCCACCCTTCTCCAAGGTGCAATAACTGTGGATATTAGAAAGAGCACTGTCCCCACCACAGACTAGCTTCTGATGGCCTCTCCCCACCTTCCGTCTGCATCCTGGAGAGAGTGCTGACGTTTCCTGAGCCTCTGTTTGCTCAAGTACATGATTCCTGTGGCTGTTGGGAGGGTCACCCAAAGACACTGTAAAGGGCCAGCTATCTGTTCCATAGTAAGAATGTGGTAAATGTGAGTACCTTTCTCTCCATGGTTTTGGAACAAATGTCACTTAATCATCTTCATGGTACACACCTTGTGTAGTACTTTTATCATTGTTGGGACATGACACATAAAAGGAATCTTTCCTAAGATCCATTAGATCTGAAGAAAGAAAGGATCTATTGGGGTATACAGTTCAAGGGGTAGAGCCCATTGAGGTGAGGAAAGTATGGCAGTGGGAAGGCAAGACAGTTGGTCACATGGTGTCGAGTCAAGAAGCAATGAACAGTGAGTGCCGGTACTCAACTCTTTTTCCCTCCCATTCATCTGGGACTCTGCCCTTGGAATGATGGCACTCACAGTCAGGGTGGGGTTTCTCACCCTAGATAACATAGTCTAGAACCCATCTCACAGACATGCCCACAGATTTGTCTACGAGGTGATTCTAGTTCCTGTCAAGTTGACCATCAGTCTTAACCATTATATCCTACCTACACACAGAGAGAGGGATGGATGGATGGATGGAGGGAGGGAGGGAGGGAGGGAGAGAGAGAGAGAGAGAGAGAGAGAGAGAGAGAGAGAGAGAGAGAGCGCAGGAGAGAGAGATTGACATCTGAGTCAAATCACGTGAAGAATTATCTATGAAAGGAAAAGTAGACACAATGTCAAGAATGTGCCTGGATTAGCAGACAAGGTGGGAAAACTGCCCTGTCCCCTAGATACGCCTGTGTTTCCTCTGCAGACAGTGTCCACTATGTAAGGACATCCCTGGGAGGCCTGCTCTTTTCAGAAGGGAAACAGAGAAGTGAATCTGGAGAAGAGGGGAAGTGGGGAGGGGTGGAGGGAGGGGGAACTGCAGTTGGGATGTATTGTATGAGAGAAGAATTTTTAGAAAAAAGAATTCCCGTGTTTCTCCTGCAAGATTTACAGCCTGAGAGACAGCAGAGAAGGAGCAGGAAATAAAGAACCCAAAGCGGCCCTCAACTAAGGAGAGTGCAGTTCACTGATCAACACTCAACTAAACACTCCTCAGTCTGTTGAGTCTAAGGCAGCCTCAGGAATTCTTTCACAAGACCCCAACACTACTTCTGCTTTGCATTTCACAGTAGTAACCTATCAGTGATGAGTCTCTTGTTGGGTTTCCTCTCCGAACCTTATCTCCCCACCCTCACAGAGCTGCCCATAACCCCTTCCCAAATAAAATAATGGAGTACTAAGCCTCCGCTCAAGGTCTGCAGTGGGTCAGGGACCATGAGAAACCATGAAAGGGGATGCATAAGTAAGTAAGTAAATCTATCAAGGGGTTTATTCTAGAATCATAGGCAATTCACAGTGCAGAGTTGATTCTGGAAGAGTTCAGGACCTACGTCCTGCTCTGAAAGGAAGAGTCTCCTCAGAGACAAGCCAGATGTCTGGCTGGAAATAAGAGTTTCAGAATTACTTCCCAAAGCACTATTGGCCAGAATAATAGCCCTCTGAAAAGGGATAAGGAGTCTAGAGCAGTGTGTTGATGGGAAGTCATTGTATCAGACACTCAGGGCAGGTGGTCACATTGCACCTGCAGTTGGGAAGCGAAGAGAAATGAATGCTGGTGTTCAGCTCACATTCCCTTTTTTCTAGTCTAGGGCCTCCAGGTGCTGCTCACAATCAAGGTGGGGCTTCCCATCTCAATTAACTTTATCAAGATAATCCCTCACAGACGTGCTTAGAGGCTGACATAATCTAAATAGTATTTCATAGGTTTGCCTGGAGGATGGTCTTCTAGATGATTCCAGATTCCATCAAGTTGACAATCCAAAAGATATGCCTACTATAGTGGCATGACATTTATGAAGGCAACCAATCACTTTCTGGTTCAATATGAGGCCTTCTCCACAGGAGAGATTTCATGTCCAGTATGGCAAACCTGATCAAATGTCCATGAGTGGAAGATTACCAGTCCTAGGGAAAGACCTACCTTTGTCTTAAAGCTAAGTGCTTATGTTGATAGACTGTCTTCTAAGTTTATATCCATGGATCTGTATTGCTCTCAACTTTGATCAGATAAGCTTCTTTTTACAGTGGGTGATGGTCAGAGACTCACAATAGGTCAAAGTGAGAGTGTAAGTAACCATGAGTGCTCAGCTGTGCTGTAGGTGAACCATCTACATCAACCTCCTCCCATCCGAGGCTCACAGAATTGCCGAAGATGGACAGAAAGAATGTAAGAGCTCAAAGGTGGAGGGAAACCATGAAACACTGACTTCTTGATTTGGGCATGCTATTACACATAGCAGCTCACAGTAGCTGGTGTTACCTACACAAGATCAAGCCATTCAGAATTCCAGTATGGATGAGGGACGGGGCCCCAAGGCCCCATCCTTGAATCTGTTAGCAGTTGATAACCTTGATTCCCAGGCTCTATGTCAATGACACAAGCAATGAAGTCATTCCTTTCCCTGCAAGTCAGAGAGATGAGCTTCCTGGTGTGGGGCTCAGGTCAACATCAGCAGCCTTCATGTCTCCAGCAACTGCCAGGGATATGAGACAAATGAGAAAGGTTTCTCAGAGGAGAATTAAAGTCATGATGCATTCAGCAGCAGAAGGAGGTATAGTGTGCAGACCTACACAGAATAATTCTAAGTCTGGCAGCAGATTTATATAAAAGTATACAATTTATTTCAATCAAAAGGTGTATCTCTTATAAAAACATATCACCCCCAACTTCTGCTCTTCCCACCATGGCCATTAAAGTGAGCTTCTCTTCCTCACAGGTTAGATTCAGTGGTGAGGGTTTCACTTGATAACAAAGCTGAGCATCCTCGAAGCCACACAGTGAGGTAGGTGTGCTGTGTTTAGAAAAGGAAATGAAATCAGAGACTCTGCCATTAACCTTCAAGGAAGAAAAGCTGGATCTGGTGCTCTCAAAATTAGTGAGGCCAACATTTCACCATGTCAAGCATAAGTAATGAATAATTAAATGTTCAATATAATGTCGCTTTGGTAAAATTAAAAAAAAAAATGACAGTTTTCCAGCTGATGGGCCTTGGGCCTGTTCTCTGTGATGACATGGCTTTGGGGCGGAGAGCAGGCCACCAGTGAAAGGAAAGACCTTCTGATGGCCGAGCTGGAGCTCTTTGATGCTCCCAATCTTTCTAGGAGCCAGCAGTGATTCTGCTGGGAGAGTTTCATGAAAAATGTAAAAGGGAATTTCAACCCAGAATACACCATGTCTCACCAGCCCACTGGAGGTCAGACTGTACCTGGCTGTAATGCTCAGGGAATGTCACAGGTGTAAACCAGTCAGCAGCTCCCCCCGCCCCATGTCTGGAAAGGAAAGTCGCTTCCTCTCAAATCCTACTTTATTAGACACTGCAGTCATTGAAAGTAATTTTTTTAAAAAAGTATCCATGCATACCTTCCTGTAAAACCAGGCTCCCTATGAGTCTTACTTCCTTTTTTCAGTCACTGAAATCACAATGCTGACTGGCCCTTGGGTCACTCAGATGGACACAAAACAGAACCCCTAATGGACGTGTTGTTCTGGTCAGCAATATTCTTGCTTAATATGCAGGAAGTGCTAATTAGAATCTGCATTTTTATTCATTCATTCTAATTTGGTTAGAAAGTATGGAAAAGTTCTAGAGAAAGGTTTAATCGGAGCAATCCTGAGAATAAAGGCATGAAAGGTTGACTGCAGAGGTCACCCCAGAGAATAAAGTGAATAAAGACATTTTAATTGTCTCTATGCACTTGTTGATCCTGAGGCATGAGCTCTCTGCCACCTGCACAATGGACAGCCTGGTTTGTCCAGTGACTTGTCACAAAAAGCAGCCAGGGGCCTGAGTCACCACAGTGACAACCATCTGTGCTGAGAGAACCAGGGGAAGAGACTGAGGAACCCCAGCTGGAGGCTTTCCATCATGGATTCCCGGATTGGTATCCCATGCCCACACCACCAGCCTCCCCTTGCTCATGCTCTCTCCCCTGCTGCTCTTCAGTCTGGTATTGGCTGATCCATGGGCTGCTATAGACATCCTGATCCAGCCACTGCGTTCACTCTAGATCTGACACTCGCCCAGTTCATAGAACCCTGAGTAAATCCATGTTCACTTCCTGAACCCTTAGTCCTGAAACAAGGGTCATTGTGTTCCTTCCTCCATTTCTTGAGATGATGAGATTTGACTGACCTTGTCTATGGTGATAGTCTCTGAAAAACTGTAAAGCTGTATGCAAAAAAAAAAAAAGAAAGAAAGAAAGAAAGAAAGAAAGAAAGAAAGAAAGAAAGAAAGAAAGAAAAAGAAAAAGAAAAAGAAAAAAAGTGTCAAGTCAGGAAAAGGATGCTATGCATAGATAATGGACAGCATAGTATCCCTACAGGACTCTGGAGAGGTGGTCAGAGTAAAAGACAGAAGGAGAGGAGGTGAGACTAAGTAGAAAGAACTCCCTTGGGGTCAGGACGACATTCTACATGCATTCCACACTGGTGTAGATCCCTCCCTCGCGGTTTACTGACATATTTTTTCAGCAGCATTTTTTACACAGCCTGCTGCTGCCAGTGCCTGGAACTCCCACCATGCCTCGTTCACATTGCTCACCGTCCACAGTAAAGTATGCTCATCTGCGCATTTTATTTGCTTGCTCACAGTGGGAGTTTCAAAGGAGCTTTTGAGATGCCTAGAAATCTTAGGGCAGACTTTTTTCTTTTAACTGAGACCAAATATAAAATATTTATTCCCAGGAAGGAGACTGCCAGAGCCACTGGAGAAAATCTTCTGCTTTTAGGACCTGGATGGCCTTGGTCCCCTGCTTTCATAAAGGGGATTTTATTTATTCTCATGAATAAAAGCAAAGAATGGTTGCTTTTTTTCCCGTCAGCCAGCAGTTCTCTAAGAGGGAGGCCATGCTGAAACACGGCATTCTCTCCTGAGGCACAGATGGCACTGGCAGTCACAACCTTTTCCTGTGATGCCCCACCTTTCAGTGAGTGCTGAGGACACCTTGAAGAAGCAATTTCGTGAGATGTACAATCGTCCATTATGAACCAGGACCAGGACCAGACACAGCCTCTGACTCACTTTCACTAGCACATCTCCCGCTATGAACAGTGTTCAAGCCTGAGCTGGGGGGGGGGGCGCGCAGGGATTTCACATCCAAATCATAACAATTCCCAATTATTATGACATCAGAAAGACCCTTCAACCTTGCAGTCCCTGGCCTGCACCTGTCTTCATCAACTTGGGCTGCATGACAGGAGGAAGCCACAGACTAAGAGGGAGCACACAGATGGGCAAGAGGGCAGACAGTGCAGGAACTCTGATGTCTTATTCCTCTTGTAAGGCCACTAATTCTGTCTCAGGTCTCACCCTCACACATTCATCTCAGCCCAGTCACCTCCCAACACCATCATAGGAAGGGGTCAAGATTCCAAGATGTAAACAGGCAGAAGAGGGAGAACCGGTGACCAGTCTGCAGCAGAGCACCTGTAAAGCAGAGATAAAAATCTCTTCCTCCTGTACGGTGGCAAGAACTCAGTTTAAAACACCAGTGACAGAGTGTCCCCATGGGAAGCTGGGTGTACAGGCTCTGATAACAATATCTTCATGTACAGCTGGAGCTGTCCTTGCAGACACATTTACATGGACATTCCTTATTGAAGACTCATTCTGTAGCCCATGCTGACCTGGAACTTGCTACATAACCCAGGCTGGCTTTGAACTTGCAATGCTCTTCCAGCAGCCTGCGGCTCATCTCCCAAGTGCTAGGATCATTGGCATGAGCCACCTTTTTGAGGAAAGACAAGACTTGTTTTAAACCATATCCAACTAAGACCATCAGTGTTGCTGACACAGGTTCATGTTCATTTGCATATATTCAGAATGTTAAGTATCATGCTGTAGAAACTTCAAAATAAATCCTTTCCAATTTGCAATGAAATAACATAAAATGTGTTTTCTTTTACTTCCCTTAAATATACTTTCCTTCCGTAAAAAGTACTCACGATGTCATCGACCCCACATTCGGAAGCTACAGTCTATAGGGAAGGCCTGGACTGTTCTAGAAGCTGAGTCGTTGGCGAATGCATGGTCTGGCAGAGACACAGAATGTACATTGGCCACAATTTTCCAGTCTGTTCTCCATCCACCAAGGTCAGCTCCTCCTTATCCTGCCCATTTCCTCTCTGACCTTGGCGTTGAGTAGAATGATTTGATCCTAATCCATCCCAGAAAGAGACTTCAACATCAGCAACACCCAGCCCCTGTGACATCACAACACCCAGAGGCGCAGGGACCCTCTGTTCACATGGTAACTTAGACACAAACCTACTTAGTTCAAACAGCTAAAAATGACTTCTACAAAGAATATCGATTTGGAGGTGCACACATTAACAAGAAATCCACATTTGCATGTCCCAAAATATATTTCTCTGTCCTCAAATATCTCCGATTAAAAACTAAAGCTCTGTTCTGCTTGTCGATTGGCCTGCTTTGAGCTGGTGGCTTCATCCTTGGAGGGTGTTGTCATGGCCGTGGCTCAACCCTCCTGACTCTTGTAAATATAGCTTCTTGCTAACTTCACAGAGTCTGAGACTTGAGATGGGACCCAGCCTGAACCTGGATGCTGCATATTAAGAAGTTGCCCCAATCTCTCAGTGGGCCAGCCCCTGATGCCTGTCTGCATAACAGACTGTTCCAACATTTACCTAGACCCCTTCAAGCTTAGAGTCTCCCAGATGAATGATTCCCTGCCATGTCACCATGACAACAGGAAGACCCCCCCCCAAAACCTCAGAACAAATCCCACTGGTTCCTTTCTGCTCAGTTCAAGATGCCACAGCACAAACCCACCAGACTATGTCTCTCTTTATAGCATGGGCTTCTTCTAAGCTGCTTTGTCTTTCACAAAGGTGTGCTTACCTTATGGTCTCTGGGGAAAGCACAAATCCCATTAGTAGAATACACTGCATGGCTACTCGGCCAGCTGCAATAGTCCACGGAAACAGCAGGGATCCTCTGCATGGGTGTAGGTTCTGCTACTGTCCTGTTCAGTGACTGTCCTAGACCCAGACTACCTGGATGTCTCTGTGCCCTTTGTAAGCATGGGAATCTCTGAGATCCTATGTGGCTCTTGAGTCAGTGCCAAAGCAAACAAATATTTACATACAACCAAGACTCCGGGGTTAGAGGACAGAGTTCTCTCTCTGCCTCAGTCAATCAAATCATCAAGACCCTCTTGATATTAAGCTACTGTGTCCCTCCCCCACTGTCCTAGAGTTAGATAGGAGAGGAGATGGAGGTATAGGTAACCATGGTCAGCCTGGGCCTGCCTGGTCCTTCTCAGCTGACCACAGAGGAAGGAAAATGCTGCCCTTCCCTCTTCCAGGAAATGAATAACTCACAACAGCCAGGATGTCAGGTCTCTATCCCCACATTGGGAAAGGCATTTTCACATTAGTGCATTGAGCCAAATTTAAGTCTACATGTCCAAAGTCAGCAACAAAAGCAAGTACAAGACTTCCCACACATATCCTAAGATCCCTAGATGTTACTGGACTAGACATTATTATACATACATATATATATATATATATATATATATATATGTATATATATATATATATATATATATATATATACATATATATAATGGAGTTTTTATCTGAATCTGTCAAATGTTAATGGATTAGACTGTTAATGTAATCCTGACTGTGTATATTGTATATGCTTATTGGATATAATTTTTCTTGTATTAGTTATAAGCTTTTTTTTAAATTTTAGACAAAAAGGGGAAATGTGGTGATATTGTGTTCCCCAAAATATTGTGTACCCTAATAAATTTATGCATGCACAGAACACATGGGAAACGTGTATTTCACAAACAATACGATACAAGACTCCATGAGCATGTAGGTTGAGCATCGAGTTTTGGTTGTAGAGTGTGAAATGATGGGTAAGGTTAGTTCGGAGACCATTGTCCCCTCTGACCTAAGTCAGATCAGCATGTGTCATTTATTACAAGTGACAACCTGAGAAGCAGGCCTATTCATGCCTTCTGATGAGGAAGCTAACAAAAAAGGCTGAGTGACATCATCAGAGAATTCAACAACGTTGAGAGAGAAGACACAAACCTGAGCTTTGACATAAGAATCATATCCTAAGCATGAGTTAGAGACAACAGAGAATCTTCCCTGTGAAGAACAAGGAAGGAACCGGCAGAATGCCAAAGAGTTTGATTCAGGAGGTTGTGGTTTCAGATGCCAGCTCCTATAACTAACTGTGCAAGCCGAGTCAGGTCATCTACTGAGCCTGGACTGATTCCTCATCTGTAAAATGGGTACAATCCCCCCCAGCCTGCTACAAAGCAGCTTAGCTAATAAGTCTGTGGTGGGAAGTGTGTGTGTGTGTGTGTGTGTGTGTGAGAGAGAGAGAGAGAGAGAGAGAGAGAGAGAGAGAGAGAGAGAGAGAGAGAGATTTTGATGGTTGTTTAATCATTGTGATGTTTAATATTGGTTGCTAACTTCACAGACTAGAGTCACCTAGGAGAGAAACCTCTGATCCTGTCTGAGGGAGTCTCTGGGTTCATTAAGGTGGGAAGACTCCCCCTACATGTGGGTGGCACCATGGCTTGGAATCCCCAACTGAATAGAAAGGAGAAATACAGTTGAGCACCAGCATTCATCTCTCTGCTTCCTGGCTGTGGACGTCATGTGACCTGTGGCCTCACATTCCTGCCTCCATGATGGACTGTACCTCAAACTATAAGCCAGGAAGAAAAAAAATTTCCTTCTTAAGTGGCATCTGTTGGGTATTTCGTCACAAAGATGAGAAAAGTAACAAATGCAATCACATTCAAGTGTAAGGCCATTTCTTCTCTGATTTACAGAGTACATACAACAATTCTATCACCAACTTGATAATAAACACATGTTACATTAGTGGAACAATCAGAAAATAATCTAGACATGGTGAATGGTTAATCTCAGGGCTAGAAAAAGCCTGCTAGGGACTTCTCCCAATGGTATTTTCAAATGCACATGAGTCATTTGCAGTGTTCTCTAGGGAAGAGGGTGTTGGAACCTCCACTGTGCTGAAAACACTCCCGGGTACCAAGGCTTAGTACAGATTGGACACGTGAGCAGAAATGACAGCATATTTCCAACAGTGGCCTTGAGCTAGGGTCGACTACTTATGTCCCCTCAAAGTTTTTTATTGAAACTCCAAACCCCTGTGTTATGGTGTTGGGGCAAGGTTCTGGGACATGGTTGGGCCACAGAGGCAAAGCCCACTGAACAAAATTAGTACTTCTTTAGAGGGACCCCAGAGGGTTGCCTCTCCCTCTGTCATGTGAAGATATGAGCGTAGCTAGAGAGTTTTCTCTCTGGGTCCCGCCAAGCCTCAGCAGTCCGACAGCCCACTTATAAAATAAACATGCAGACGCTTATATTACTTAAATTGTTTGGACTAATGGCTCAGGCTTCTTGTTAACTGTTCTTATATCTTAAATTAACCCATTTCTATTAATCTATTGTAGCATAAATCTTAAAAGTTCTTATTAATAAAATCAAACCTGGATCCAAGTATTGGGGTGAAATGCTGGAAGATCAGAAAGACAGAACAAGCCACTGCTATCTAACCTGGCCAATTCCTCAGGTGATCCTGTCTCCTCAGACTGGATGCCCCTCAGTCCTCATCCAGAATGGCTCTCAGCTGAACTGCTGCTCAAAAGCCTGAATGCTTAACCAGGCCAAATGCCTGACCAGCCAAATGCTTCTAGTTTCTGGTCCTCATGCCTTACACACCTTTCTGCTTTCTACCATCACTCCCTGGGATTAAAGGCATGATGAGTCACCATGCCTGTCTGTAACTTTGAACACATGGATTTCTGCCTCTGGAATGCTAGAATTAAAGGTGTGTGCTACCACTGCCTATCCTTTATGTTTAATATTGTGGCTGCTCTGTCTCTGACCCTAGATAAGTTTATTAGCATGCACAGTATTTGGGGGAATACAATACCACAATCTATACTTTGCCATGTGGCTCTTGGCTTACCGGTACCTTACATCTTCCTTGTCATGGCGGCGGCTGGCAGTGTCTGTCTCTGTCTCTGTCTATCTCTGTCTCTCTCTGTCTCTCTCTGTCTCTCTCTCTCTCTCTCTCTCTCTCTCTCTCTCTCTCTCTCTCTCTCTGCCTTCCTATTCTCTCAATTCTCCTCTCTGTTAGTCCTGCCTATACTTCCTGCCTGGCTACTAGCCAATCAGCGCTTTATTTATTAACCAATCAGAGCAACACATTTTGCATACAGAACATCCAACAGCATATGAGAAATTGGCTTCCCACACATGGAAGAGGGCCCTCCCCAGAGTCTGACATATCTGTATGAATAATTATTGTGACAGAATAAAAGGAAATAAATTTCTGTAAATGGACATTTCCTGTCCCTACTGCCTGCTAGTTATCAGCCACTTCCCAGATAATTGACTCAGAGACTTGATATAAATTATAACTGCTTAGCCAATAGCTCAGGTTTGTTATTAGTTAGCCCTTACATATTAAGTTAACCCATATTCCTTATTTACACTCTGCCATGTGGCAGTACCTTTACTAGCATGGCACGTTCATCTCCTGCTCTCTCTGCGTCTGCTGGTGACTCCTGACTCTGCCCTTCTCCTTCCCAGCATCCTTAGTCTGCTTGTCCCACCTATACTTCCTGCCTGGCTATTGGCCAATCAGTGTTTTGTTAACCAATTTGAGTGACAAATCTTTACAGTGTACAAGCAGATTATTCCACAACAGATTTCAGTTATATATAAAGCCACCCAGACTGTGGTGGTTGGGTACAGCAGCCCCAACCAGACTAAGACATAAAGTCTGACCCTTTTAGCCCCCTCATTTTCCCACAGAGACACCCCTTACCCATCTCTGAAGATTAAACAGAACCATGTGTGCACTTGACCGGCACACAGGTGGGATTATCCTCTAACACACGGCGTCATTGAAATTTGCTTTAGATATTTGTTTCCTTGTGAAGTGGAAGGTAGTGGCCCATCTTTCTGTGATGACTGTTACGTCCTTGAGGGCTTGGCAGAATGGCTTATGGGAATTTGTAGCTCCCCTGGGGAGCTGTCTCATCTATATCTATATGTTCCTTTGGCAGAGACCAAAATCAAAATCAGATTCTCGGTGGCTGGTCCTCACTCTCCTCAGCAGCAGCAAGTCTGCCTGAAATTGTGCTTTGTGGGGAGATTCTGAGTGTGCAGGAAGAAAGAGAGCGATAAGGCACACGTGACAGCAAAGGGTAGAGAGCACCACTGGAGTCCGGGGTGTGGGAGGGGGAGGGAGGGAGGCAAGCGGAGGGGTGAGGAGAGGAAAGGAAGACCAAAGAAAACAAGTTATGAATATTCCATAATGAAGCCAATTACTTTGTATACAAATTTGTTTAAAGCAAAAGAAAAAAAATGCTTTGGGAAAAGGCTTACAATTCCTACTCACACCAAACAGACACGACTGAATAAATATAATTCACCGAAAATAAACTGAGTCTCTGATGCCATAGAGAGATGGGGGAGGGGGAAGGGTTCTGTCTTACTGTCTTATCTGTGACACCGCCCCCAATGACCTCAGCAGCAATGTCAAATCCAGGGCACTGAGCATGACAAATGATGGCCAGTGTGAGCACTGGTGTCTGTGGAGAGACTGTCCCTGGGTGGACGGCCCACTCCCTCGGCTTGCTCAGCAGCCGGGACCTCCCCACCCACAGACCCGCTGGGTCTGCTGCTGGGCTTTAATCGACCCCATCATTTACTGTGTTTGCCCTGACAAGAAGAAAGCGTTGCTGCAAACAGAGAGCTTTTAAACCAGCGTCCTAGAACAACAAAGAAAACATGCGTCACGCCGCTATCAGCTCCACTCACAGGAACGCATTCTTCCTTGTCAACAGAAATAGGTCTTGAGACTAGAGGACACATGTGTGCAATGCCATGAGGGCCATTACTCCTGAAAAAAAAAAAAAAAAGACTTCCATTAAAAAACTGGAGCAGCACAGAAAAGTCATACGGAGTCGGCTGGCAAAGGGGGTGTGCTCCACCTTCAACCCATGCCATCTGTCACCTTGATTGTCTGAGCTACACCTGGAGACATGAGGTGAGTGCTCACCAAGGGAGTAAGTGAAACAGGAGGAGATGGAGTGATGATGGAGGGCACTCACACTGACTGACAGCCTGCTGTGCGGACTGCAAGCACTGTGCAAGATCTGGCGCGATGCTCACAGCCTCCGGGCAGCGCTGCTAACATGGGTTTTTATATGCTTTATGTCAGGATGTCATAAATCACGAAATGACAAGAGGAACTCAATGCTTATTAAGCCCTCGCCATGTGCTAGGGTGTATGCTACGTGCATTCAGAACACGGCAAAGCATTTTAAACTTCATGAGACTTCATAGATCTTTAAACTGCTTTTAGTTTTCAGGATGGTGAAAACCTCCCTTTTGTAGAAAAATGAATGGAAATTTTTTGAGGCCATTTCCTCTCCATGGCAACAGCTCATGACTGAACTCTGTTTTGCCTCCATGGTCTTCTGGGCCTGGAAGGGGATTTGTTTTCACAGTAAACGTTATTGAAATGTGAACCCCAAACAATGATACTTGATGCATCACAGACTTGAGCAAACTCATTGCCTTCCAGCCACTAAACTTTAGCTAAGTCCCAACTCCCTCATCTTTGAAAGGGTGGACAGCACTGTGTCAAGACACGTCCACTTGTGATAACGTACAATGTCACTACATCAACTGACTCATCCATCATCCATCACAAACTCATGATGGGGTAGCACAGTCACCAGCTGTTCCCAAGTCAGCACTTCCTCCCTCTTCTGGTTCACAGGCAGGTCAGGCCCCAAAGCTCCTGACATTCTAGGGAGGTCATGTGACCAACTTAGAGCAATAGGTCTGAAGAACATGACAAGTGGCCCTCCAAGACATGGAAAAAGCGGCGGGTGGCACGCTAATCCAGATCGGAGCAGAGGGCGGATTCGTGAGTCGAGCCAGCTGGGTAAGGAGCTCAGGAAAGGGCAAACAAAAGAAAAAAAAAAAAAAAAAAAAAAAAAAAAAAAAAAAAAAAAAAAAAAAAAAGCCGGGGTGTGGGCACGTTTAATAGCATGGAGCAGAGAGGGATCTGTGAGTGAGCCAGCTGCCAATGAGCAGAAAAAAAAAAAAAAAAAAAAAAAAAAAAAAAAAAAAAAAAAAAAAAAAAAAAAAAAAAAAAAAAAAAAGACATGGAAAAGCCTGCACACTTCTCTGCCAGGGGCATGCTTCCCCTTAGGAAGGAGGGGGTGGCCAATGACAGACAGATGCTGTGGGATGTTCTGTGTGTCCTGTGGGAGCCCGCTCTCGGGTTCCTCATGGCTTTACCCAGCAGGTCCGCATAGAGGATGATTAGGACCACGGGCCTGAGTGCAGGTGTCTGAGATGGTCTGCACTTGGCTGTGCTGGGGGATGGTCTGTATGTCAAATTGCTCTGATTGGTCAATAAATAAAACACTGACTGGCCGTGGCTAGGCAGGAAGTATAGGCGGGACTAACAGAGAGGAGAAATAAAAGAACAGGAAGGCAGGAGTCACTGCCAGCTGCCACCCTGACAAGCACCATGAAAAGATGCCAGTAAGCCACGAGTCGTGTGGCAGGGTATAGATTTGTGGAAATGGATTAATTTAAACTATGGGAACAGTTAGCAAAAAGCCTACCGTGGCCATACAGTTTATAAGCAATATAAGTCTCTGTGTTTACTTGGTTGGGTCTGAGCGGCTGTGGGACTGGTGGGTGACAAAGATTTGTCCTGACTGTGGGCCAGGAAAACTCTAGCTACAGACAGATGCTGAGGACAGCAGAGCACCTATCAGTATGTGAAACTGGGTGGCTTCCGGTGGGAATAAGGTTAGCAAGACAGATTTTTAGTAGGTTTGAGTCAGCACACACTATCGAGTGTAGCTGGAGTTTTCTCCAGTCCTGCCTGGCCCACAGTCAGGACAAATCTCTCTCACCTGCCAGTCCTGCAGCCCCTTAGACCCAACCGAGTAAACACACAGAGACTTACATTGCTTACAAACTGTATGGCCGTGGCAGGCTTCTTGTTATCTACTTCTATCTTAAATTAACCCATTTCTATTAATCTATACTTTGCCACATGGCTTGTGGCTTACCAGTACTTTACATCTTGCTCCTCATCGTGGTGGCTGGCCACATCTCCTCGACTCCACCTCCCTCTTCCCCCAGTTCTCCTCTCTGTTAGTCCCGCCTATACTTCCTGCCTGGCTACTGGCCAGTCAGTGTTTTATTTATCAATCAACCATAGCAACACATATTTACAACATCCCACAGCAATTGAGTCTATTCTTAAGCCACCCAAACAGGCAATGAAGGCAGAGGCCCGTTATACTTGCTTACATGCAGGTGGGTACAGTGGGGATCTGACTTTAATCTAGACGGAATCATATTGATAAGATTTCTGACAAATGTATGGGGCTCAACATGTACTAGACATTATTGCACACTGTTTTCTCATGAGAATGACACCCTCACCAAAGTGGGAACGGTGGCATATTGGGATGGCTTGTAGGGGCGGCATTCCTTACAGAACGCAAAGCTTGACAATGGCCGGGTCCTTGGGACACTGACCAGTAGAGTTCTGTGCAAGAAACAAGATTCCATCCAAGCTGAAAGGGCTTAACAAAGGACAGATAGTCCAGTACTGGAAAGAGTGCTACTAGGAGATGGACTTGCTGAGAACCTACTCCAAGAGAAGATGACCATTCATAAACTGCCTCCGGGGGAGAACCAGGAGTGAAATGAGAGCACTTGGCTGCCTAACCATTCCTGCCTCTCTACTCCCTTCATGGCCATGGCGGTCTCCTGGCAGACTGAAAAATGACAAAATAACACAACCCCACAGCTCTGTGAAAAGGTGACTACCATGGGGCAAACATGTGTCCCTCAACTCTGTCCCACCTGCCAGAGTCCCTGAGATCTCCAGTGTCCTCAAAGAATGGAGCTGTTAGTGTTTCTTATTGACAACTTTTTATTTCAACATTACAAACTCAATGCATGCATATCTTGTTAACTTTTTTGGACTTCCTTCAAAGTAAATCTTAATCAATACAAACAAAAAGCTATTTATCCTGGAAAAAAAATACAAAATACTAAGCACTACATGAAAACGGGTCACTGTTTTGTCAATAGGGAAGTAGTCTACACAGGAATGATTACTTTCCAAGTAGCTAATTATATTTGGATTGCAAGTCAATTGGAAGCCTTTTTTGAGAAACCTCAGCCAATTCTAAATTATATGTTAGTTCACAAAGTTTATACCTTACTGGATAATTAACAAAATGTAAAGCTGGCTATTGGGCATTCTTTGTGGGATACAGATGCTTCGAGTTCATGAACTTGAGATTTGACCCAAGGAACATTGTTTTCCAATGTTTTTGCTAAGTAACAGTATTTTCCTCATTGCAGGGAGTTCAGGAAATTTTGTTAAAGATACATTAGTCCTAGTGAAAAACTAGAGAGCTAGCTGACTACACATGCTGACAAAACTCCTTGCGACATCTTTTGATCCTAACACATCATTTACCACCATAACCTTCCTGTCTCTGACACATTTCACACGATGGCTGTCACTAATAAGAGTTTAATGTGCAGAATTTTATATTAGATGTATATCCAATTCTCCTCCAACAAAGAGGACTTTACTAGCACTGAGTAGACCTAGGTTTCCAGTACCAGACATGGTCTCCCTCCCGTTGAGTGGGTCTTAAGTCTAATTAGAGAGCAGCTGGTGACTGCCAAGGTATGTGTCCCACTACTGCACCTGTAGGTTTATACACCGTTGTATATTATGCTGGTTGTTGATTGAGTCCCTAGGTGGCATAGATGGCAGGGCTGTTGGTTGTCTCTCTCCTTTGGAAGCTTGCATGGCACCTCTGGGCCCCATGGAAGCCAGTCCTGAGGGAGGAAGCTGTCCTTCTTGTTCTGTCCATGTTTGGAGGTCATGCTAGTGAGACCATGGGTGTAGCTTCTAGAGTTACTAAGAGACAGAATCTCACAGCAAAGTCCCTGATGCCCTGGCTCTTACAATATTTCTGTTTTCCTCTTCGACAATGTTTTCTGTGCCATAGGTATGGGAATGTTTTGTAGATGGATCCATTTGGACTGAGCTTCACAATTCTGTGTATTAATTGGTTGAGTTTTTTCTGTAATGGTCTCTGTCTGTTGCAAAAAGAAGTTTCCTTGATGAGGGGTGAAGACTGAACTCATCTGTGGGTAGAAGGACAAATGTTTATAGGTTGCTGTTAGGGATTTTTTTTTTAATTTTGAAGGAAATTTATTTTGAAAAATGCCACCTGAATATGGACTATTTCTCTTTGAATATCATGTCTACTTCTTTTGTAATTATTATTTCATCCCATTTTGATATGCCATGGATCAATTTGAAAATTTAAATATATTCTAAAGCCTAATTTTTTTTTATTTTATAATTTAAGTTTTACATATCAGCCACAGATTCCCCTGTCCTCCCTCCTCCCGCCTCCCTACCCTCTTCTCACCCACCCCTCATTCCCATCTCCTCCAAGGCAAGGACTCCCCTGGAGATTCAGCTCAGCCTAGTAGATTCATTCCAGGCAGGTCCAGTCCCCTCCTCCCTTCACCAAGGCTGAGCAAAGTGTCCCTGCATAGGCCCCAGGCTCCAAACAGCCAGCTCAATGCACTAAGGACAGGACCCAGTCCTACTGCCTGGGGGCCTCCCAAACAGTTCAAGCTAATCGACTGTCTCACTTATTCAGAGGGCCTGATCCATTTGGGGGCTCCTCAGCTATTGGTTCATAGTTCATTTGTTTCCACTAGTTTGGCTATTTGTCCCTTTGCTTTTTTCAATCATGGTCTCAACAATTCTTGCTCATACAATCCCTCATCTTTCTCACTGATTGGACACCCAGAGCTCCACCTGGGGCCTGGCTATTGGATCTCTGCATCTGCTTCCATCAGTCATTGGATGAGAGTTCTATCATGACACTTAGGGTGTTTGGCCATCCTATCACCAGAGTAGGTCAGTTCGGGTTTTCTCTCCACCATTGCCAGTAGTCTATTGTGGAGGTATCTTTGTGGATTTCTGGGGACCTCTCTAGCACTTTGCTTCTTCCTATTCCCATGGGATCTTCATTTATCAAGGTCTCTCTTTCCTTGTTCTCCCTTTCTGTTCTTGATCTAGCTGGGATCTCCTGCTCCCTTAAGCTCTCTTTCCTTCGACCCTTGCCCTTCATTACTCCCCCTCACATCCAGTTTGCTCATGTAGATCTCATCTAGTTCTCTGTCACTGGGCAATCCCTGGGTCTTTCTTAGGGTCCTCTTTACTAGGTAGCCTCCCTGGAGTTGTGAGTAGCAGCCTAGTCATCCTTTGTTTTATATCTAGTATTCACCTATTCATGTTTGTCTTTCTGAGTCTGGGTTACCTCACTCAGGATGATTTTTTTCTAGATCCATCCATTTGCCTGCAAACCTCATGATGTCATTGTTTTTCTCTGCTGAGTAGTACTCCATTTTTTTATATGTACATTTTATTTATCCATTCTTCAGTTGAAGGACATCTCGGTTGTTTTCAGGTTCTGGCTATTACAAATAATGCTGCTATGAACATAGCTGAGCATGTGCCCTTGTGGTATGATTGAGCATTCCTTGGGAATATGTCCAAGAGTGGTATAGCTGAGTCTTAGGAGAGATTGATTCCCAATTTTCTAAGAAAGCATCATATTGATTTCCAAAGTGACCGTATAAGCCTGCATTCCCAACAACAGTGGAGGAGAGTTCCCCTTGCTCCACATCCTCTCCAGCATAAGCTGTCTTCAGTGGTTTTGATCTTAGCCATTAAGAAATTGAATAAGATGTCAGAAAATGGAAAGATCTCCCATGCTCATGGATAGGCAGGATTAACATAGTAAAAATGGCAATTTCACCAAAAGCAATCTGCAGATTCAATGCAATCCCATCAAAATACCAACACAATTCTTCACAGACCTGGAAAGAACAATACTCAACTTCATGTGCCAAAACAAAAAACCCAGGATAGTCAAAAGAATCCTGTACAATAAAACAACCTCTGGAGGCATCACGATCCCTGACCTCAAGCTCTACTATAGAGCTACAGTAATAAAAACAGCTTGATACTGGCATAAAAACCAACATGTGGACCAATGGAATAGAATTGAAGACCATGACATTAATCCACACACCTATGAACATATAATTTTTGACAAAGAAGTCAAAACTGTACAATGGAAAAAAGAAAGCATCTTCAACAAATGGTGCTGGCATAATTGAATGTCAACATGTAGAAGGCTGCAAATAGATCCATTGGATCAAAGACCTCAACAAAAATATAGTTTCTCTGAACCTGATAGAAGAGAAAATAGGAAGTAGTCTTGAATGCATTGGCACTGGAGATCACTTCCTAAATATAACACCAGTAGCATAGACACTGAGAGAAACAATCAATGCGACCTCTTGAAACTGAGAAGCTTTTGTAGAGCAAAGGACACGGTCAACAAGACAAAGCAACAGCCTACAGAATGGGAAAAGGTCTTCACCAACCGCACATCTGACAGAGGACTGATATCCAAAATATATAAAGAACTCAATAAATTAGACATCAAAATGCCCAACAGTCCAATTAAGAAATGGGCTATAGAGCTAAACAGAGAATCCTCAACAGAGGAAGTTCAAATGGCTGAAAGACATTTAAGAAATTGCTCAACATCCCTAATCATCAGGGAAATGCAAATCAAAACGACTCTGAGATACCATCTTACACCTGTCAGAATGGCTGTTAGAGATTATAATGAGAAAAAGAGGCCATAAATTTGAGGGAGAGTTGGGGGGGAGATATACAGAACAGTTTGGAGAAAGGAAAGGAAAGGGAGAAATGCTGTAATTAAAATACAATCTCAAAAATAAACAACAAAAAAATCATCTGCACCTGTTTACAATTAAAACTTTCCTGCCTATTTTCCCCATCTTCTTGCTGGCCTTCAGCATTTTTATGGGGCTCCTGGTCAGTTAGAATACTTAGAATACAGATTTTTGAGTCCTCAAGGGCAATCCTAAAGCCTGAGTTTTTTGGCCACTCACCATAGCTCCCCAGACTATAAAGTAAGAACTGACACTTTTAAGACATTTGGCTATCAAGTACTAGGAGTTGGAAATCTGAGAACTAATTTTTTTTAAATATCTCTACTACTATAGGAATTGGCTGTTTTTCTTATTGACAGATACACAAAAAAGAGCAATGTTAGGTTCATAGTTCGAGGGTATGGCCCATCATGGCTGGGAAGGCATGATAGAAGGAGCCTGAGGAGGCTGCTCATATGACATCCTCAGTCAGGAAACAAAGAAATAGATTAATGCTGGTCCTCACTCTCCCCTTTTCATACAGTCTGAGATCCTAGTCCAAGGAACGGAGCCACCCAAATTTAGAGTGGGCCCTCATACTTCAATGAACTCACACTAGAAACTGTCTCATTGATATCCCCAGGGGCCTCTCTTATAGGTGATTTCACTTAGATCCCATCAAGTTGACAATCGGTTTTCACTATCACACTCACCTCCTAGTTTTCTGAAGAGTTAAATGGGAAAATTTAGGGATGGATGATAACACAAAAGTTGTTGTTACCACTGAATTTTTAAAAAATGCACCAAACATAGTCTGCAAACTGTAAAGTATTCTATAATATAACTTATTTATACAATTATGCATCATCACTTGTGGCAGGGCACAGGGGAGAAGACAGATCTGTCTGACCTTCTAAGACTGTCAGAGGTATGTTGAACAGTGTCTTTCTTTTCTGAACAAAATGCTTTCCCTGGCATTATAAAAAAGAAAAGCTTCCTTCCCATGGGCCCTGCCTTTTTTCTTATCAGTTGGATCTGATTCTCACAGCCTGGCCCACAGAGAGAGGAGCGCCATGGAGCTGGGCATGCTCTTTAATGCTCCACACCATCTGGACCATCTAGACTCAGCCACCTCACCTGTGAAATGAAGTCTGAGAATGGTGGACATTCTCTATGTGAGAGAGAGAGAGACCAGGAGGTCAGATGCACTGAAGGACGGGTGTAACTGTGTGAAGCGGACATCCAGGCGTTTGCTGTAGCTGAATGGAAGAGCGATTAGAAAGGACTTTGTAGTGACTCCGATCCCCATGCATTCACGGCCTTGCTTATGGCTGCTCTCCAGCCATTTAATCTGGCATTCAATCACAAATAATAGTTCTATTGAGTTGTGTAAAGTCAATACTTCTTACGCTCCTTAATTCAGGCAAAGCTCCAGGAGACAGTGCTCTGTTTGTTTAATGCTTTCATGGGCTATTCAGGGAAATCAGATTTACAAGGTTTCGTTATTCCCAAGCCACTTCCCAGCACGCTCTTATCTCGTATTCTCCCTCCACTGAGGAAATATGCCTGTCAACCTAAGTAGCATTTTCTTAGAGGAATAAAAAAATTAATTGGGTACAACACTTATGCTCTGGGACCTCCCAAGGCTATCACTAAACATCCACATCACCAGGCCACCCAGGAGTCAGGCCACAAGCTCCAAATTCTAATTATTTACAGAATCAAGAAATATTAAGAAAATGGCATTTTAGGATACCGCCATCATAAAATCAGCAAATGAGATACAAACACTAGTTGTCAAGTTATATGAAGGTGAACATCCATCTTTTTGTGCCTGAGTGTTCAAATCCAGGGTGAGAGGAAATCTTATATTTATGATTCTTTTCACAGTAGAAAAAAAAATGTACATTCACATTGTAGAAAATTTAAAGGCAAGCCAAGGCAAAATTAAATACATTCAGCAAACCAGATATGATCCATGTTGGCATGTGTGTGTCTTTTTGGGTACACACACACACACATACACACATACACACATTCTTACCAAAACATGACTGTAATGTAAATATTATTTCATACTCCGTTTTACCTTTGCTGAACACATGACTTGGTGAACAAGCATATATATATTTTTTTCATCTATAAATTTTTCAGTGGGTAGTGTTTCAGTACACAGGTGGGCCATATTTATTTAATCAGTTCCATGTCACTAGGTACCTACCAAAACCCCAATTTCAAATATTGTGTGCAAAATAAGATTAAGAGTTTCTTATTTCCCCAGGATATCAACTTAGTCATACCTGGGCACATACATTATTTACACTTCTGATAAGCAAATTGTTCTCCAGCATATCTGTACCAGCTCACATGCCTGTCCAACAGAAAGGTGTAGTTGGTTTTTTTCCCCTTTTGGGGGGGCCCACCACTCAGCACCCAAATAAATACATTGAGACTTATTCTTACTCATGAATGCTTAGCCTTAGCTTGGCTTGTTTCTTGCCAGCTTTTCTAACTTGAATCATCCCATTTCTCTTTAGCTACATTTTTGCCTTTTTTTTCCCTTTATTCTATATGTCTTTCTTCCCTTCTTACTCCAAGGCTAGCTGTGTGGCTGGGTGACCTGTCCCTGGCTCACTCCTCCTCTTCTCTCTTCTTCTATTTATTCTCTCTGCCCACCAGCCCTGCCTATTTCTCTCTGCTGCCTAGCTATTGGTCATTCAGCTCTTTATTACATCAATCAGGTGTTTTAGACAAGCAAAGTAACACAGCTTTACAAAGTTAAACAAATGCAACATAAAAGAATGCAACACATCTTTGCATCAGTAAACAAATATACAACAGCATAAATGAATGTACCACATCTTTAACTAATACTCCACAACAGAAAGGGGGTCACGGCTCTATGCTGGAGATGATTATGGCCATAGTTACCAATGTTGTAGGGTGAGGAATGCTAACCCCACTGGCTTGATTTTCATTTCTTTAATAACTAGCCAAGTTCAACCTTTCTTCCCTGTGTTTAATCAGCTATTAGATTTAAATCAGATCCCCAGAGCCTTACCATGCAGTATACAACTTCAGGGAGCATGAAGCCTACAAGCTATGTCCATGACCTTTTTAACATGTGGAGAAGTCACTGTAAGATAGAGTACTTGCTGGGCTGGTCACAGGCTCCATGGCTTCCTAAAACCATGAAGGCAGTTAGGTATTTGTCTAAGTATTTAAGGACTTTTGAGGGAATAACACAGTGTCCTTAACTATCTTTAGAGTCAGAAGCATATAATGGAACTGCTATGAGTTGACTTGTGCCCTCTCCCCCCCAAAAAATGCATACAATGAGAAGGCCCCCAAGCTCAGGGGTCAAGAGGACTTTTTAACCTGGACAAAATGTGAAGCGTTTTTTTTAACTAAGATGCTGCAAAGACCAAAGCTGCTGTTACTAACTTTCTGCCATTTGCTTATCAGGTCTGTCATGCCACATCTGTCAGTTTGCAATGGGACCTTAAGTCCTGCTTCTCTAGATCTGGATGACAGGCTTCTTAGCCATCCCAGCTGGTTGCCACAGGTGCAAAAATTGTCTACATAGTTAATAAAACAGGTGTGTAATAGGTACATAAATAGGCTCTATTCAAGGGAACAAAGTCATTGATGCTGTCAGGTTTCGTGGGGTGGGGAGTGAGGGTGAGTGTGCATGAGTGTGTGTGAGTGTGCATGAGTGAGTGTGCATGTGCATAGGGGAGGACAGAAGTCAACCCTGGATATCCCACCTCAGAAGTTATCTGTGATGGATTGAATAAAAATGGTCCCCATAGGCCCATAGGAATTTGCACTATTAGGAGGTGTGGCCCTGTTGAACTAGGTGTGGCCTTGTTGGAGGAAGTGTGTCACTGGGGGATGGGCTTTGAGGTTTCAAAAGCTCAAGCCAGGCCTAGTGACTCACTGTCTCTTCCTGCTGCCTGTGGATCCAGATGTAGAACTCCCAACTACCTCTCCAGCACCATGTCTGCCTGTGTGCCACCATGCTTCCTGCCATGATGATGATGGACTAAACCTCTGAACTGTAAGCTAGCCCCAATTAGATGTTTTCCTTTATAAGAGTTGTCATGGTCATGGTGTCTCTTCACAGCAATAGAAACCTAAATAAGACATCATACAATTTGGATTTTCAGACAGGTTCTCTCACTGGCCTAAACCCGCAAGGGAGTAGCCTGAGGGATCTGCCTGTTTCCACCTTTTCAGTGTGTAACAGAACTACCACGCCTGGCTTGCTTTTGTTTGTTTTTGTTTTTGTTTGCTTGTTTTTTGGTTTGGTTTTTTTTTTTTTAATGTGATAAATTTTAGGGGTTGAACTAAGGTCCCTGCGGTTACAAGACAAGCATTTTAACATCAGCACCACATTGTCAGTATTAAAGAAGCCAAGAAAATGTCTCACAAACACTGGAGGATGTTATAGCAATGCACACTTTCTTATTCCATCTTATTTCACACACACACACACACACACACACACACACACACACACACACACACACCAGAATCATCAGCACATTGTAGAAGATTTAAATTCATATATAAAATATATAATTAAATATATTTAGACATATGTCACTAGAGATGAAACTCATTATATATATATATATATATATATATATATTAGATGAGGTCTCACTCTGTAGCCCAGGCTCGGCCTGGAACTCCCTATGTAGCCCACACAGGCTTCAAACACTTGGTATCCTTCCTGCCTCGACCTCCCAAGTGCTGAGATTAGAGTCGTGAGCCACTTTACGCGAGCCGACGATGCACCTAGGTTTTTCAGTATCCACCTCACTCGATGCCTGATTGTCTTGCGTTTTCCATTTTCCTGAGATTCTCTTTATAGACTTTGTTTCTAAATAACAAAACCAATCTGAAATCACAAAAAATTTCATTTATACTAAATAAATGATTGATTCACATATTATTCTAGAATAAGTAGTTTCATTTCAGTCTCTCCTTTCCTTCCTCTACCTGTCCCCATATGCACTCATGTGCACACACATACACACACACACACACATATACACACACACCCCAAATAGACCACATGCACATACACACACATATACACATACCAAACACACACACCAAACACACCATACACACATACACACACACACCAAACACATTACATACACATACATACACATGCACACACACAAAATGCATCTAGTCCCCATATGAACTCATGTGCACACACACACAAGTGCACCACACACACACACACACACTTGCACATACACAAACACTCCACACACCCACACATACACACCAAATGCACCACACACACAAATGCACCCCCACACATACTTGCACACACACAAATGCACCATATATACATACTTGTACACACACAAACTCACCACACACCCACACATACACACCAAATGCACCACACACACAAATGCACCCCACATACATACTTGCACACATACAAATGCACCATATACACATACTTGAACACACACAAACTCACCACACACCCACATATGCACACCAAATGCACCACACATATGCATGTCTGGCAGATGCATGCTCTCCTCCGCTCCCACACTGGCTCATACCACCCAGTCTCTCTCTTACACTGTGAACTCTATCAGAACATGTTTTCCCTTTCCAGAATGGTCTCGTTGTTCACGATTTGAAGGTGAGGATTTTGTCGAGTGGGAGCCACTGCTTTCTTTCAAGGTAAGCCCGTCACATTGCTGTTGCCTGAAGTTTTGTTTATTTGCTTTGGTTTTCATTAAATACTGCTGTTTAAGATATTCTTGACATCTTATTTGCACTATTTCAGCAGATCTTAGCCAGCCAAAAGAAAAATAATTCATGCATAGACCAGTCCAGAGAAAATGTGCAGAGCCCCAGCGCTGGGCACTTGGACCAGGACAGCAGTTGGAGATCTGTTTAGTCTGTGATGGGGGTTGGGAGTGTGAGGGGGGCTAACAGGTACTTAAAGACGAAGAAGAGGGAGACGCTGGTAATGGGAAGGGCTGGCAATGGGTGTTCAAGAGGAAATGTGTAGTTGATTTTACCCAAGGCAGGCAGGGAACCAGCTAGTGCGTATGGGACAGACCACCCAGGAAAAGCCAGACAGCGGTGTGCTGGTCAGCTGAGAGCCAGGCATTGGAAATGCCCATGCAGGGATGCTCTGATGTAATAGGAAAAGGCCCTAGCTTGCAGCTCAGCTTGTTTCCTCCATGCCTTGGTAGAACCCTAAAGAACGTCTTCCTAGATGGAAGATAAGCCTTTGTGCTTCAGATCCTCCTGTGGCAACCAGAAACACCCCTCCCCTGAGACTCTGAGAAGGTGGGGGAGAAGACCGGGAAGTTCTGGTGGACTCTCCAGGAAGGGCCCTGCTGGCATTCTCCACTGAGCACACTGCTGTTCCTTTTTAGTCATACCTACTCATCACTTTCTGTGTGGTCAAAGATGACATTGATGGCATGCTGATGTATGAGCTGAACTAATGGTATGCACTAACACAGTTTAGGTATTACATAGCTCGTGGTCTTATGTTACATCTTGAATATCATACGTATTGATAGCACATATAAATACCTATTTGTGCCGTTTTCTCTGTATGCAATATTACATATCTATTGATTTTTCATATTCATATATAAATCTTCATTATGTGTCAGTGTATAATGCCATTGTCACATACTGTGCTGGATAGTTGTATGCCACCTTGACACAAGCTATAGTCATTGAGAGAAGGGCACCTCAATTAAGAAAATGCCTGCATAAGATCAGGCTGTAGGCAAGCCTGTAGAGCATTTTCTTAATTAGTGGTTGATGGGAGAGGGCCAGCCCACTGTGGGTGATGCCATCTGAGCTGGTATTTCTGGGTTCTGTAAGAAAGCAGGCTGAGCAAGCCATGGGGAGCAAGCCAATAAGCAGCACTCCTCCATGGCCTCTGCATCAGCTCCTGCCTCCAAGTTCCTACCCTGTGTGAGTTCCTGTCCTGACTTCCTTCAGTGATGAACAGTGATGTGGAAGTGTGAGCCAAATAAACCCTTTCCTCCTCAACTTGCTTTTGGTCATGGTTTTCATCACAGCAATAAAACCCTAAGACACTTACTATTGTAATTAATTATGAATAAACTGTTCATTGCGAGTTATTATAGTTATTGATATTATTGCAAATAATACTGTTCCAACTTTTGCCCCAATGTAAGGACACCACAGAGATGCTTATGAAAGAAGCTCAGTGCAAAGCTTTCTAACTTACAAAAGGTCCCCCATGCTGTCTCCAAGAGCAGGCGCCCACTGTGCCCTCCTCTGCAGATCCTTAAAGCTCACAAAAATGGCCAGGAATACATAAAGAGCAACAGAGCTGAAATAAAGGCCACCGGCCCAGTTACAGATCAGCCAGACAGTAAGAAAAAAATCAACACAAAAATGCAGTTTACTTCATGAGGGAGCACGACATACATGTCTACTGTGTGCTGTGAAGCAGGCAGCTGGTCACTGGAGATGCGGACATACATGTCTACTGTGTGTTGTGAAGCAGGCAGCTGGTCACTGGAGATGAGGACATACATGTCTACTGTGTGCTGTGAAGCAGGCAGCTGGTCACTGGAGATGCGGACATACATGTCTACTGTGTGCTGTGAAGCAGGCAGCTGGTCACTGGAGATGCGGACATACATGTCTACTGTGTGTTGTGAAGCAGGCAGCTGGTCACTGGAGATGCGGACATACATGTCTACTGTGTGCTGTGAAGCAGGCAGCTGGAGATGCGGACATACATGTCTACTGTGTGTTGTGAAGCAGGCAGCTGGAGATGTGGACATACATGTCTACTGTGTGCTGTGAAGCAGGCAGCTGGTCACTGGAGATGCGGACATACATGTCTACTGTGTGCTGTGAAGCAGGCAGCTGGTCACTGGAGATGTGGACATACATGTCTACTGTGTGCTGTGAAGCAGGCAGCTGGTCACTGGAGATGCGGACATACATGTCTACTGTGTGCTGTGAAGCAGGCAGCTGGTCACTGGAGATGCGGACATACATGTCTACTGTGTGCTGTGAAGCAGGTCACTGGAGATGCGGACATACATGTCTACTGTGTGCTGTGAAGCAGGCCACTGGAGATGCGGACATACATGTCTACTGTGTGCTGTGAAGCAGGCAGCTGGTCACTGGAGATGCAGACATACATGTCTACTGTGTGTTGTGAAGCAGGCAGCTGGTCACTGGAGATGCGGACATACATGTCTACTGTGTGCTGTGAAGCAGGCAGCTGGTCACTGGAGATGCGGACATACATGTCTACTGTGTGCTGTGAAGCAGGCAGCTGGTCACTGGAGATGCGGACATACATGTCTACTGTGTGTTGTGAAGCAGGCAGCTGGTCACTGGAGATGCGGACATACATGTCTACTGTGTGTTGTGAAGCAGGCAGCTGGTCACTGGAGATGCGGACATACATGTCTACTGTGTGTTGTGAAGCAGGCAGCTGGTCACTGGAGATGTGGACACAGGGTTCAGCGCATAGGATGGAAAATATAACTCGGAATTTAACTGAAAACAATCACACAATCAAAACTGTGGTAGAAAGAGCACCTATTATCAGTATACAGCACACGAGTGATTGCTTAAGGCCTTCCAGGCCGAAGGCCACTTCCTGCAGACATGGCTAAGGCAGCATGGTGACATCACCCGGGTCACAAAGGAAAGAGAATGGCCTCCAGACTCGCTAGTCAATCTGAAGCCCAGTCAGCAGATGGTTTGTAACTCTGCTAAACTGCACACCTGCCTCCAGGGCACACCTGCCTCCAGGGCACACCTGCCTCCAGGGCACACCTGCCTCCAGTGTACACCTGCCTCCAGGGCACACCTGCCTCCAGGGCACACCTGCCTCTAGTGTACACCTGCCTCCAGGGCACACCTGCCTCCAGGGCACACCTGCCTCCAGGGCACACCTGCCTCCAGTGCACACCTGCCTCCAGGGCACACCTGCCTCCAGGGCACACCTGCCTCCAGGGCACATCTGTCAGCAGTGCACACCTGCCTCCAGGGCACACCTGCCTCCAGTGCACACCTGCCTCCAGTGCACACCTGCCTCCAGGGTACACCTGCCTCCAGTGCACACCTGCTTCCAGTGCACACCTGCCTCCAGGGCACACCTGCCTCCAGGGCACACCTGCCTCCAGGGCACATCTGTCAGCAGTGCACACCTGCCTCCAGGGCACATCTGTCAGCAGTACAGTGCACACCTGCCTCCAGGGCACACCTGCCTCCAGTGCACACCTGCCTCCAGGGCACATCTGTCAGCAGTGCACACCTGCCTCCAGGGCACACCTGCCTCCAGTGCACACCTGCCTCCAGTGCACACCTGCCTCCAGGGCACACCTGCCTCCAGTGCACACCTGCTCCAGTGCACACCTGCCTCCAGGGCACACCTGCCTCCAGGGCACACCTGCCTCCAGGGCACATCTGTCAGCAGTGCACACCTGCCTCCAGGGCACATCTGTCAGCAGTACAGTGCACACCTGCCTCCAATGCACACCTGCCTCCAATGCACACCTGCCTCCAGTGCACACCTGCCTCCAGGGCACACCTGCCTCCAGTGCACACCTGCCTCCAGGGCACACCTGCCTCCAGGGCACACCTGCCTCCAGTGCACATCTGTCAGCAGTGCACACCTGCCTCCAGGGCACACCTGCCTCCAGTGCACACCTGCCTCCAGGGCACACCTGCCTCCAGGACACACCTGCCTCCAGGACACACCTGCCTCCAGTGCACACCTGCCTCCAGGGCACACCTCCCTCCAGTGCACATCTGTCAGCAGTGCACACCTTCCTCCAGTGCACACTTGCCTCCAACACACACCTGCCTCCCGTGAGACATGTGTGATTCTGAGATTGCTCAGGTGAGCCAGCGTCATCAGAGTGACTGGGATATGAGGGCGGTGGCAGACTGACTCGTTGGCAGGAAGATGTTCGGAGGGTAAGCCTGCCTCCCTGGCTCCTGGCCTTCAACTCCTACATTTTGGCCAAGCTTCTCCTCCTGGCCCCTTGGGAAGGTTAGAGTCTGTGGTCTGGGTCTCAAACTGCTGCTTCACGGTTAGTTCTAAATTATTCTCATAATAAAAACAATCATAATTCAGCCTTGTCTGTGAGGTTTTTCACCCACAATTAATAGAATTTATCCCATGAAACCATTTTTTTCTCTCTTGGAACAATTTATTAACAGTGAGGTCATGGGCCAAAGCTCCGAGCACCTCCTAAATCCTGTATTATGAGTTGTGAAAAGTATTTGTGTATACATCAATATGTATGTATATATATATGTATGTATGTGTATATATACATATATATGGGTTCACACAAGTGCACATGTATACAGAGGGGGGGGCAGAAATCAGTTTTAAGTTCTGTTCTTCAGGCCACTGTCAACCTTGGGTATTTTTTGAGACAGCATCTCTCATTTATACCTGAAACTCACTAATTGGACAAGGCTAGGCTTAGCTGGCCAGTGAGCCTAAGGGATCCACCTGCTTCTACCTCCCTAGTGCTGGGGTTAGAAGTGTGACCCTCACAAAGGCTCAAGGGATCAAACTCACGTTTCTTGGGCTTGGGTGGCATTACCCCAGCTCCTGTACAAAGCCAATCATGACTCCCAGGGGCTGACAGCAAGAAGGGGACAGACAGATGAGCAAAGTGTCAGCGACACCGGCGTGAAGGGTTAACACTGGGATTCTTTATAAAGAGAAAACCCAGCAACTTGCTGTGAGTGTGCCAGACCCTCTAACACACCTGTGACAATAACCCTCATGAAACCAGTAAAAGGGGGTCGGAGAGAAGGCTCGTTGACTAAGAGCACTCGCTACTCCATCACTTAATCATGAGGACCGGAGTTGGGTCTCCAGCGCGCACACACACACACACACACACACACACACACACACACACACACACACGGCAGCTGGCAAACACCTGTGACTCCAGCTCCAGGGGATCCATTAGCCTCTTCTGACCTCCTGGGGCAACGGCATTCACAGATACTGACACAGACACACACGAGGAGAAACACACACGGGGGTGGGGGGAACCAAAATCAACCTGAAAACAGAACAAGCGGAGCAAAGTGTCCTTGCATAGGCCCCAAGTTCCAAACAGCCAGCTCATGCACTAAGAACAGGTTCGGGTCCCACTACCTGGGGGCCTCCCAAATCTACCAGGCTGAGCTGAATCCCCAGGGGAGTCCTTGACCTGAAGGAGATGGGAATGGGGGGGTGGGCTGGGGGAGGGCAGTGGGGGGTGGGGAGCAGGACGGGGGGGGGCGGGAGGAGGGAGGACAGGGGAATCCATGGCTGATATGTAAAATTAAATTATAAAATTTCTTAAAATTTAAAAAAAAAAAAAAACAGAACAAGCAAAATAGAAGGAACGGTACAGATGGAAGGCCTAGGCCCCTCAGGAGCTGGACAGCATAAGGCCGGTTACCCGCTAACCACATCACCGCCATACGCTGTGAAAAAGCTGTCGTTTTACTATCGTTTCGGCAAATTTGATGTTACCCCTA